>NW_027507685.1:86325974-86387990 GCF_037356315.1 Lithobates pipiens
GGTCGGCAGCAGGAGAGACAGGAGCAAGATATTGGCTGGTGAAGGCAGAGGCGGCTCTTTAATTAGGCAAATTAGGCGATAGCCTTAGGCCTCGCCCTCAGAAGGGCCTCGCGGGCCGCGGCCGCCTAATTTGCCTGACAGGAAACAGTGTGCGGACTCGGGAGTGGAACGGTCAGTGTGTGTTGCGGGGTGAGCGAGCGGGCGGGTGCTGCACATAGACGCCGCGCCGCCTGTCTGAGCTGATGAGCCTCCGCCACCGCGGACGAGTTAGATGACATCAATCATCTCGGCTCAGTCAGGCTGCATCCAATATCAGGCTCCACCGCTGCGGCGCTGTCCTCCTAGCCTTTCCCCAGTCGTCGGCCCCAGTGCATGGCGGGAGTTGTAGTTCTTCACAGCACAGACAAGAGACTTCGGCCTCTGGTGCCTGTGCTGTGCAGAGACTACAACTCCCAGATTGCACTGCATGAGGCCAGGGAGCGCAAAGACAACATCACCTGTCACCGGCTTCGTTCCTATGCTGCCTTTAGTAGTGTAGAAGACTGAGGAGCAGGTACAGTACATACATCATCATGCTGTCAGCTGTCTGTACATAATACAGTAACTGGTCTTGCTATGGTCTCATGGCCAGTACCCTGACTGTCACAGTCTCATGGTCTGTCTCTGTCTCACAGTCTGCCCCCAGTACCCTGCCTGTCTCACTGTCTGCCCCCAGTACCCTGCCTGTCTCACTGTCTGCCCCCAGTACCCTGCCTGTCTCACTGTCTGCCCCCGGTACCCTGCCTGTCTCACTGTCTGCCCCCGGTACCCTGCCTGTCTCACTGTCTGCCCCCGGTACCCTGCCTGTCTCACTGTCTGCCCCCAGTACCCTGCCTGTCTCACTGTCTGCCCCCAGTACCCTGCCTGTCTCACTGTCTGCCCCCAGTACCCTGCCTGTCTCACTGTCTGCCCCCAGTACCCTGTCTGTCTCACTGTCTGCCCCCAGTACCCTGACTGTCTGCCCCTAGTACCCTGTCTGTCTCACTGTCTGCCCCCAGTACCCTGTCTGTCTCACTGTCTGCACCTAGTACCCTGTCTGTCTCACTGTCTGCCCCCAGTACCCTGTCTGTCTCATGGTCTGTCCCCAGTACCCTGTCTGTCTCACGGTCTGTCCCCAGTACCCTGTCTGTCTCACGGTCTGTCCCCAGTACCCTGTCTGTCTCACTGTCTGTCCCCAGTACCCTGTCTGTCTCACTGTCTGCCCCTAGTACCCTGTCTGTCTCACAGTCTGCCCCCAGTACCCTGTCTATCTCTCACTGTCTGCGCCCAGTACCCTGTCTGTCTCACTGCCTGCCCCTAGTACCCTGTCTGTCTCATGGTCTGCCCCCAGTACCCTGTCTGTCTCTCACGGTCTGCCCCCAGTACCCTGTCTGTCTCTCACGGTCTGCCCCCAGTACCCTGTCTGTCTCTCACGGTCTGCCCCCAGTACCCTGTCTGTCTCTCACGGTCTGCCCCCAGTACCCTGTCTGTCTCTCACGGTCTACCCCCAGTACCCTGTCTGTCTCTCACGGTCTGCCCCCAGTACCCTATCTGTCTCTCACGGTCTGCCCCCAGTACCCTATCTGTCTCTCACGGTCTGCCCCCAGTACCCTGTCTGTCTCTCACGGTCTGCCCCCAGTACCCTGTCTGTCTCTCACGGTCTGCCCCCAGTACCCTGTCTGTCTCTCACGGTCTGCCCCCAGTACCCTGTCTGTCTCACGGTCTGCCCCCAGTACCCTGTCTATCTCACGGTCTGTCCCCAGTAACCTGTCTGTCTCACGGTCAGTCCCCAGTACCCTGTCTGTCTCACGGTCTGTCCCCAGTACCCTGTCTGTCTCTCATGGTCTGTCCTCAGTACCCTGTCTGTCTCTCACGGTCTGTCCCCAGTACCCTGTCTGTCTCTCACGGTCTGTCCCCAGTACCCTGTCTGTCTCTCACGGTCTGTCCCCAGTACCCTGTCTGTCTCTCACGGTCTGTCCCCAGTACCCTGTCTGTTTCTCACGGTCTGTCCCCAGTACCCTGTCTGTCTCTCACGGTCTGTCCCCAGTACCCTGTCTGTCTCTCACGGTCTGTCCCCAGTACCCTGTCTGTCTCTCACGGTCTGTCCCCAGTACCCTGTCTGTCTCTCACGGTCTGTCCCCAGTACCCTGTCTGTCTCTCACGGTCTGTCCCCAGTACCCTGTCTGTCTCTCACGGTCTGCCCCCAGTACCCTGTCTGTCTCTCACGGTCTGCCCCCAGTACCCTGTCTGTCTCTCACGGTCTACCCCCAGTACCCTGTCTGTCTCTCACGGTCTACCCCCAGTACCCTGTCTGTCTCTCACGGTCTGCCCCCAGTACCCTATCTGTCTCTCACGGTCTGCCCCCAGTACCCTATCTGTCTCTCACGGTCTGCCCCCAGTACCCTGTCTGTCTCTCACGGTCTGCCCCCAGTACCCTGTCTGTCTCACGGTCTGCCCCCAGTACCCTGTCTGTCTCACGGTCTGCCCCCAGTACCCTGTCTGTCTCACGGTCTGCCCCCAGTACCCTGTCTATCTCACGGTCTGTCCCCAGTAACCTGTCTGTCTCACGGTCAGTCCCCAGTACCCTGTCTGTCTCTCACGGTCTGTCCCCAGTACCCTGTCTGTCTCTCACGGTCTGTCCTCAGTACCCTGTCTGTCTCTCACGGTCTGTCCCCAGTACCCCGTCTGTCTCTCGCGGTCTGTCCCCAGTACCCCGTCTGTCTCTCACGGTCTGTCCCCAGTACCCTGTCTGTCTCTCACGGTCTGTCCCCAGTACCCCGTCTGTCTCTCACGGTCTGTCCCCAGTACCCTGTCTGTCTCTCACGGTCTGTCCCCAGTACCCCGTCTGTCTCTCACGGTCTGTCCCCAGTACCCCGTCTGTCTCTCACGGTCTGTCCCCAGTACCCCGTCTGTCTCTCACGGTCTGTCCCCAGTACCCCGTCTGTCTCTCACGGTCTGTCCCCAGTACCCCGTCTGTCTCTCACGGTCTGTCCCCAGTACCCTGTCTGTCTCTCACGGTCTGTCCCCAGTACCCTGTCTGTCTCTCACGGTCTGTCCCCAGTACCCTGTCTGTCTCTCACGGTCTGTCCCCAGTACCCTGTCTGTCTCTCACGGTCTGTCCCCAGTACCTCGTCTGTCTCTCACGGTCTGTCCCCAGTACCCCGTCTGTCTCTCACGGTCTGTCCCCAGTACCCCGTCTGTCTCTCACGGTCTGTCCCCAGTACCCCGTCTGTCTCTCACGGTCTGTCCCCAGTACCCTGTCTGTCTCTCACGGTCTGTCCCCAGTACCCTGTCTGTCTCTCACGGTCTGTCCCCAGTACCCTGTCTGTCTCTCACGGTCTGTCCCCAGTACCCTGTCTGTCTCTCACGGTCTGTCCCCAGTACCTCGTCTGTCTCTCACGGTCTGTCCCCAGTACCCCGTCTGTCTCTCACGGTCTGTCCCCAGTACCCCGTCTGTCTCTCACGGTCTGTCCCCAGTACCCTGTCTGTCTCTCACGGTCTGTCCCCAGTACCCTGTCTGTCTCTCATGGTCTGTCCCCAGTACCCTGTCTGTCTCTCACGGTCTGTCCCCAGTACCCCGTCTGTCTCTCACGGTCTGTCCCCAGTACCCCGTCTGTCTCTCACGGTCTGTCCCCAGTACCCCATCTGTCTCTCATGGTCTGTCCCCAGTACCCTGTCTGTCTCACGGTCTCATAGTCTGTACCTTGTCTCAGTGCTGTGTCTTCGCCTAGGCCGACAAGGCCCAGGCCTAGGGCAGCACTTTGCAGGGGCACCAAAATAGCCGCCCCGCACAGTGGCGGCTGCATTTGATGGGGCACAGTGGCGGCTGCATTTGATGGGGCACAGTGGCGGCTGCATTTGATGGGGCACAGTGGCGGCTGCATTTGATGGGGCACAGTGGCGGCTGCATTTGATGGGGCACAGTGAGGCTGCATTTGATGGGGCACAGTGGCTGCATTTGATGGTACAGTGAGGCTGCAATTTGTTTTGTTTTTTTCATTATTTTCAAAAATGTTGAGCACCAGGCGCTACTGGGTGGGATCATCATTGTGCCGCTTCTCCTTACTCACACAGTCTCTGACCGTCTCCTGTATCATTGTCTGCACAGTCTCTGACCGTCTCCTGTATCATTGTCTGCACAGTCTCTGACCGTCTCCTGTATCATTGTCTCCACAGTGTCTGACCGTCTCCTGTATCATTGTCTGCACAGTGTCTGACCGTCTCCTGTATCATTGTCTGCACAGTGTCTGACAGTCTCCTGTATCATTGTCTGCACAGTGTCTGACCGTCTCCTGTATCATTGTCTGCATAGTGTCTGACCATCACCTGCATCTTTGTGGCGTGATTGTCTGTCAGCACCCTGTCTGTGGCTCCAACGTTTGTTACCGTGTTAGCCAGGTAAGAGTTTACTTGTCATTACCATAATAAAACCGTCTCCTGTATCATTGTCCGCACAGTCTGTGACCATCTCCTGTATCATTGTCTTCAAAGTCTCTGACCTTAAAAAAGTTTACTACTGTTAAAACCTCCCAGGAGGTTTGTGTATGAGCCTCAACTATAGTTAGCACATATATTGTGGTATTGTATTAATATTTTTGTATTTTTTATTTTTTTTTGTTTTGGTTGGCTTTCAGTAAGTGCCTGAGAAAGGGCCCTGGCTTAAGTCTTACACCAGGCTGTTTTCCTGCAGGCACCTTAAATAGACCCCTTTTCAGAATTGACAGGTATTTGTTGGAGCAGCACCATGGTATTTGTAGATCAAACAGAAGCATCTTCCTTGGCTGTAAAGGATAGGAGAGTTTAATTCCACTTTAAGGCTGTCAGCAGATTGGCCTCTACAAACTGTAGAGTGAATGGGGCCTCATGCCTAAGTTTTGCCTAAGGCCTCACAAAGTCTAGAGCCGCCTCTGGGTGAAGGCACAATATTCTGGCAACCAGGAAGTGCAGAGACATGGCTTAAATCAGGAAGTTTGTGGGAGGAGCAAAGGGTTCAAGGCAAACAAGATTCAAGACAAGATCATTCAAGGAATTGTCCAAGAAGCTGTCCAGCATTCCAGGTGGCTCAGCAAGCAGAGTCACTGCCAGACACACCAGAGGTCAAGCCCAGGTCCCAACACTACTCCCCTACTCCCAGGGTGTCCCCTGGATGTCTGAGGGCCAGGTTTCTGAGGAAACCTCTGGTGGAATTCCCTTGTTAATCTAGGGGCATGAAAATTCTTTTCAGGCTCCCAAGAATTTTCTTCTGGCCCATACCCTTCCCATTGACCCAAATATTGCAATTTGTTCCTGGAGTCAAGAATTTTTCCCAGCACAAATTCTTCTTCACCCTGTACCTCAACAGGTGGAGGAGGAGGATGAATTCTTCCAGAAAAAGTATTTTCATGAAATGGTTTGAGTAGCGATATATGTTTCATATTATCAGGAAGTTTTAGGCGAAAAGTGACCGGGTTGATTTGAGCAGAAATCTCAAAAGGTCCCATAAACTTTTGACCCAACTTAGCACATGGAACTTGAACTTTTAAATTTTTGGTAGATAACCAAACTTTCTCACCTACTTGAAAAGTGGGAATAGACCTACGATGTCTGTCAGCAGCCTTGTAACATTCCTGCGCCTCCTTCAATGTATCAGTCAATTTCTTCTGGATCTCATGTAATGAAGTTAGTCTGTTGGTAACAGCAGAAATTGAAGTTGAGAGGGGGAGATCAGGAATAAAAACTGGATGATACCCAGTGTTTAAGAAAAATGGGCTTTGGGAAGTGGAGCTATGTTTAGAGTTATTATAAGCAAACTCTGCCGTAGGAAGGTAGTCCCCCCAGTCATCCTCAAGATAACTCACGAAACATCGAAGGTATTGCTCCAGAGCTTGATTGGTCCTCTCGGTCTGACCATTAGACTGCGGATGAAAAGCCGAGGACAGATTAACTGTTACACCGAAAGCGGTGCAAAAACTTCTCCAAAATTTTGAGGTAAACTGTACCCCTCTGTCAGACACCACATCATCAGGAATTCCATGAAGTTTAAAAACTTCTCTAACCATTACCTCAGCAGTATGTTCGGCAGAGGGTACCCCTTTAACTGGAATAAAATGAGCCATTTTAGTGAGACGGTCAACGACTACCAGAATGGTGGTCATCCCTTTTGAAAGAGGAAGGTCAACCACAAAGTCCATAGAAATTGACCCCCATGGTCTTGATGGAACAGGCAGTGGTAGAAGTAACCCCAAATGAGAAGATCGAGGTGTCTTATTGCGAGCACAGGTTAGACATGAAGCCACATAACTCTTTACATCTTTCTTGTACCCAGGCCACCAAAGGAACGTGATAAGAGTTCTTCTGTCTTAGAAACCCCAAAATGACCAGCAAGTTTAGAGTCGTGTACCAACCTGAGGGCTTATACCTGAACTGATTCAGGTACATAGAGGCAATGCGCTTGAGTCCAAAAACCATTGTTGTACTTGAGGTTAATGTCCTTAGGAGGATTATTAAGAAGTGGGTCATTCTCATACCCCTCCTTGAGAAGATTAAGAAATGTCTTTGAACTGATGGCCCCTAGAAAGTTCTTTTGAGGCAGGATTGTACATTCAGAGGTGCTTTCCTGGAGAGGCCCAGACAAAATCCGTGATAGGGCATCAGCCTTACCATTCCTTGACCCAGGGCGGTATGAGATAACAAAATTAAACCTGGAAAAGAAAAGGGTCCAATGTGCTTGTCTAGATGACAACCTTTTAGCAGATATAATAAATTCTACATTTTTATGATTGGTGAGAACGGTTACAGGGTGCTTAGCTCCTTCCAGCAGATGCCTCCACTCAGAAAATGCTTCCTTAATTGCCATCAGCTCCTTGTTTCCAATGTCATAATTCATCTCGGCTGAAGACATCAGTCGAGAGAAATAAGCACGAGGATGAAGCTGCATTTTTTCTCCCATTCGCTGAGAAAGGATAGCTCCCACAGCAGAATTAGAAGCATCAACTTCTACAATGAAAGGTAGTTCTGGATCTGGATGTACCAGTATTGGTGCAGACGTGAAGAGAGTTTTCAGTTTACCAAAGGCAGCCTGTGCCTCAGGTGACCACAAAAACGGCATCCCTTTCTTTGTCAACTGTGTAATTGGAGCAATTACCTTAGAGAAATTCCTTATAAATCTTCTGTAAAAGTTGGCAAATCCAACAAATCGCTGTATCTCTGTCATGGTTATGCAGTGATCTTCCTGTGTTTGCTTACCTCCCCTCATGTGTTTGGACTAAGAGGCCAGCCACTTCCACCTGGTGGTTTTTATAACCTCTCCTCTAAGCATGGCTCCCCCCCAGGCCCTATCAGGGAGCCCTATATTAACCTGTGCACTGCAGGCCATCAGTGCTGATCAACCATTGTGTATTCCTTTGTGTGATTGGCTTCCTGTTACCTGCCGTGTGCTCTACTGTTGTTCCGTTACCGACTTTGGCGTGTCTTTGACTATCCCCGTTTGCCTGTGATCCTGACCTTTTGGCGTGCCCCTGACTATTCTGTCTGCTTGTAGCCCCAACCTTGGCTTTGTCCCTCACCATTCCTTTCCTCCTGTGGGTGTGAGCTGGGGGACCCTGGGGGGTCGCGACCTGGAGCCAGTTACAGCCAAGTCCATCCTCACCACTCGAGGCTCTGGTGAACACCTGCTGGCTCTTAGACTCCGCGCCCCAGGGAATCTTACACTCTAACCCCAGTGGGACCTGTCTCCTGTCCGCAGCAGTCAGCCGTAGGGTCCACAACCTTGCGGTGCACTCCTGATTCCTACGGTGTGCATCTGTCACCTCGCCTCAAGGTGACCTGACAGTTTGATCAGCCATGGACCCGGCTGACGTGCCGCTTCCTGCAGATGATCCATTGCAGAGCTTAGTTCGCAGACTTGAGACCCAAGAATCGCATCAGACCCAGGTGATGCGATTCCTTCAGGATTTGGTATTGCGTGTTGAACAGGTTCAGGCCTCATTAGGACCCCCGGTTCAACAACCTCAACCGCTATCTGCCGCTGCACCTATCGCATCAGTCGCAGCCACACATTCATTACAACTACCAGCTCCGGTCCGTTTCTCTGGGGACTCCAAGGCTTGCAGGGGGTTCCTTAGCCAGTGCACAATTCATTTTGAACTTCAGCCCCAAAATTTCCTGTCCGATCGGGCAAAAGTCGCATATATCATATCCCTCCTGTCCGGTGAGGCGTTAGCTTGGGCCGCCCCTCTGTGGGAACTGAATGATCCAGTGGTTTCTAGCCTGTCTGATTTCTTGAAACTTTTTCGGAATATCTTCGAGGAACCGGGTCGTGTCTCCTCAGCGGCTAGCGCTCTTTTACCTCTCTGTCAAGAGTCTGCGTCTGTGGGACAGTATGCTCTTCAGTTCTGTATCCTCACAGCTGAATTGAGCTGGAATAATGAGGCCCTAGTTGCAACCTTTTTACATGGCCTCTCTGATAGAGTGAAGGATAAATTAGCAGGAAGATCCCTTCCTGCTGATCTGGACAGTGTCATCACCTTGTGTAACCAGATCGATATTCGCTTTCAGGAGAGGGCCCTGGAAAAAATACGCCAGCACTCCCCGTTCTTTAGGCAGCCTGAGCCCCCAGTCCCTTCTCTTTGATCCGAGGAACACCTCCTGCCTACTGAGGAACCTATGCAGTTGGGCTGGACTAAATTATCTCCCGAAGAACGTGCTAGGCGCAGAACTCTGGGCCTATGCCTCTATTGTGGGGCCAAAGGTCATTTCCTTGACACTTGTTCTCTTCGTCCGGAAAAAATGCTCAGGGCTAATACATCTGGAAGGTGGAGTATTAGACCCTGAAATATCACCTTCACCTTCTCTTCTTCTCCTTTCTGTGATGCTTCATGTCGGTGCTTCCTCTTGTTCGGTCTCAGCACATCTGGATTCCGGAGCCGCTGCCAATTTCATGAATTGGGAAACTGCATCCTCCATGAGACTTACCCTTTTGCCCCTTACAACGCCATTGGTGGTCTTGGCAATTGATGGCACGGTTCTCCCAGGGGGCCCTATCCGCTTTCAGGCTCTTCCTGTTAAGATGTCAGTAGGGAAACTCCACCAGGAGTGGATATCCTTCCTGGTCTTACCTAAGGCTTCATCTCCTATCATATTAGGTCTTCCTTGGTTACGGCTCCATTCTCTGCATGTTGACTGGTCTGCTGGACAGATCCTGGTTTGGGTTTCCTCCTGTTCCTCTTCCTGCCTACTCAAGGGTACCCCAAAGGAGAAACTTCCTGTTACCACCATCCCAGTATCTTCTGCTCTTCCCGCTGTATATGGCAATCTCTGGGATGCGTCCTGCAATAGTCGGACTGATGCACTCTCTCGGTCATGTGGTACTCTGGATGAGGGGCCCACCTATGGACCTGAGTCGATCATTCACTCCAGTTCGCATAACCATTTACCTTTGTCTGTCCCTAATCTCCCTTGAACGCACAGCCAGGCTAACTTGTCTGCAAGTTCCACAGTTGCTATGCCCTGTGATGCGATTGAGATGGTCGCTACACCTGACAATACTATTCAGTCGACCTCTGCACCAGTTATGCCAGTCCAGCCCATGCTCAATGAGCTTCCTGCTTCTTGTTCAGCACCTTCGGTGACCTGGCCTCACCATACTGCTACTATGTCCGTTCAAATCCGTTTAAGAGGCTCAATCCATCCCTTGGATAGAATACCTTATTCGGCCATGTGGGGTTTTCAATCTTTTTCTCAGGGTTCTCTGCATTCTGTTTGTGTTGCAGCTATTCAGCTTGACTCTTGTGACATGTCACTTTCCAACCAACCTGACCTCAGGGATCCACTGCCCAGTCTGGTGGTCCTGTTATGGATGCCCAGCTCATCTTTAAGGGTGTGGGGGACCCTGCTCAGACTCCTGATCTTCTCATGCCCTTACCCATTCCTAAAAAGCCTTTAGTCCTCTCGTCCTCTCCCTACCTCTGTTTCGGTCTCTGAGGACAATCTAAAATACGAGGTTAGTCAAGTTTTGGATTCCCGGCTCCGTAAAGGCATTCTTCAGTACCTAGTACTTTGGAAAGGGTTAGGTCCTGAGGAGAGGTCTTGGATCACTGCATCTGAGGTCTTTGCTCCCTGTTTGTAAAGGAGGTTCCATCTGGAGTTTCCCTTTAAGCCTGGACCCAGGCGGGGGAGGGGGAGGCCTCGTAGTGTCATGGTTATGCAGTGATCTTCCTCTGTTTGCTTACCTCCCCTCATGTGTTCGGACTAAGAGGCCAGCCACTTCCACCTGGTGGTTTTTATAACCTCTCCTCTAAGCATGGCTCCACCCCAGGCCCTATCAGGGAGCCCTATATTAACCTGTGCACTGCAGGTCATCAGTGCTGATCAACCATTGTGTATTCCTTTGTGTGTTTGGCTTCCTGTTACCTGCCGTGTGCTCTTCTGTTGTTCCGTTACCGACTTTGGCGTGTCTTTGACTATCCCTGTTTGCCTGTGATCCTGACCTTTTGGCGTGTCCCTGACTATTCTGTCTGCTTGTGGCCCCCGACCTTGGCTTTGTCCCTCACCATCCCTATCCTCCTGTTGCCTACTGTGGGTGTGAGCTGGGGGACCCTGGGGGTCGCGATCTGGAGCCAGTTGCAGCCAAGTCCATCCTCACAACTCGAGTCTCTGGTGAACACCTGCTGACTCTTAGACTCCGCGCCCCAGGTAATCTTACGCTCTAACCCCGGTGGGACCTGTCTCCTGTCCGCAGCAGTCAGCCGTAGGGTCCACAACCTTGCGGTGCACTCCTGATTCCTACGGTGTGCATCTGTCACCTCGCCTCAAGGTGACCTGACAATCTCTTTAACATTCTTAGGGACAGGCCAATCCACCACAGCATTGATCTTATCAGGATCCATGCTTACCCCTTCAGAAGAGATTATGTATCCCAAGAACTGGATCTGAGTTTGTTCAAACTCGCATTTCTCTAGTTTGATGTAAAGTTGATTCCGCCTTAATCTCTCGAAAACAATACGGACATGCTTGCGGTGTTCTTCCAAAGTATCAGAGAAAATGAGAATGTCATCCAAATATGCTATTACAAACTGATCAAGCAAATCTCGAAAAGCATCATTAATAAAATGTTGAAAAGTTGCAGGAGCATTGCAAAACCCAAAGGGCATGACCAAAGACTCAAAATGTCCATATCTGGTTCTAAAAGCAGTTTTCCATTCATCTCCGGGACGAATGCGGACAAGGTTGTATGCCCCCCATAAATCTAATTTGGTAAAGAGCTTGGCAGAGCGGTGTCTCTCGAGCATTCTGGAATCAGTGGGAGTGGATAGCGATTCTTAATTGTGATCCTATTTAAATCTCTGTAGTCAATACACGGACGCAGGGTGGAGTCCTTTTTCGTCACGAAGAATAAGGCTGCTCCAGCAGGAGAGGTTGAGTGTCTGATAAAACCCTTCTCAAGATTCTCATTAATCCACTCCCTGAGCACTTTCAGTTCAGGTTCTGATAAAGAATAAAGGCGACCAAATGGTATTTCTGCCCCTGGAAGCAATTCAATGGGACAATCATAAGAGCGATAAGGAGGCAGTTGATCTGCGTTCTTTTTATCACAAACGTCCCTAAACTCAAGATATTGTGGAGGTAGCTTGTCGTATGACTGAATAGTTGCCAAAACTGCTTGTAAATCTTGGGTTGGTGGAGGGCTTATTTGATAAGATTCTTTGCAATGTTTCTTGCAATGGTCAGATGTAAAGCTTAAAGAACGTGTCTCCCAGTTGATGGAGGGATTATGGATAGAGAACCAAGGAATGCCCAGGATAATAGGGAACTTGGGTGATGTAATCAGCTCAAAGCTGATAGTCTCCTGATGGTCAGTTTCAATTAGGAGTTTAAGTGGGATTGTCTCGTGGGTAACAGGTCCTGAAGACAAAGGTGAGCCATCCACAGTTTCCATATCAATTGGGGCGAGTTTATTTCTTATTTTATTGTTATTACTTTGGGCAAATTTGATGTCGATGACGTTTCCCCCAGCCCCTGAGTCCAGCATAGCAGAGCAAGGTATTTCATTGCTTTCAACAATAAGCTTTATAGGGATGACAAAATGATTTGATAAAGAATTAACTTTATTTGCTTCCTGAATCAAAGGAGAGATGGACTGAGAAATAGAGTTTATTTGTTCAGATACTGTAACATGGGCGTCCGCAGAACTTTTTCCAAGAGGGGGCATCATTTTAAGGCCGCTCATGCTCCGCCCCTTTTCGTCAATCTCATGAAAATATTTCCACTGGTAATACATATGTGTTATATAACAGATAATTCATCTTCACTTTGTATTGGAAGTTACTCTGGTGGCTGCGTACCATGCCCATATAGCCTAGAGAATGTACATCTTTTTACATTGCAATACATCTGTTGTGGCTATATTTTGATCTCATACTGTCACTGTATAGGCTGTTTTCATAAAGATAAAAATATGGCAACAGATGTATTGCAATGTAAAAAGATGTACATTCTCTAGGCTATATGGGCATGGTACGCAGCCACCTGAGTAACCTTGCGGACACCCATGCTTTCAAAAACCAACCCTGGAAAAAATGTCATACCAGCCTCACAGCATTATTATACCAGCCCAACAGCATAACATCATTATTTTCTTGTTCATGAAAGGGAAAACCATACATTTTACCAGTTAATAGTGGTAAGTGATCAACCATCAAGGGGGACCCCAGGAACTCAGAACATGGGGGGGGACCACCTTCTGCAGAAAGAATACTCGAAGGTAAGGGGGGTGGGTTACTAATATAAGGAGGAAACCCTTTATATCAGTGCCCCTTACATTATCTTATTCACCACCCCCTTACATCAGTGACCCCCCACGACTGGCCTGGCGGTGCTTTCACTGACCTCCTCTCAGGTGCACTGTGCAGGGCTCAGTCAGTTGGCTCCAGCTTGGTGGCTCTGGTTTTATCCTATAGTCTCCTGTCCACACAAGTCTGACTTCTCCCATGACCCCCATCCTGGCTGTGCTCCCACTCTTGACTCCTCTCCAGACTCTCTACAGGAGATGGTCAGAGACTGCAAACTTGATGCAAGAGCTCAATGCAGCCTCACCAGTGCCCATCAAATGCAGCCTCACCAGTGCCCATCAAATGCAGCCTCACTGTGCCCATCAAATGCAGCCTCACTGTGCCCATCAAATGCAGCCTCACTGTGCCCATCAAATGCAGCCTCACTGTGTCCATCAAATGCAGCCTCACTGTGTCCATCAAATTCAGCCTCACTGTGTCCATCAAATTCAGCCTCACTGTGTCCATCAAATTCAGCCTCACTGTGTCCATCAAATTCAGCCTCACTGTGCCGTGAATGCAGCCTCACTGTGTCCATCATTGCAGCTCCTCCTGTGCCCCATGTCCCAGTCTGCAGTCCCTGTCTGTGGGAAGGTGTGTTCTTGATGCTTGGTACGGTACCTTGCATGCCAGCAGGATATCCATGATGGCCAGCAGCAGGCAGGGTCTGTTCTCGTTTTGGATGGGGACGGTGCTCCTTCCAGAGGATCTGTCTGCTGTGAGATGGCATGGTCCCTGGCCACCTGGACCTTCAGCTGTCCTCATTTTCCAGCCCCAGTCAGCCTGTCCTCTGGTTTTGGGGAAGTGGAGAGCACTGGGTGGGAGTTGTAGAGAAGGGGGAGCAAAGAGTACTGTCGGGGTTAGACAACACATGGGTGGGGGCAAAGAGCGAGGGGGAGTGGAGATAACAGGGGTGGGGAGCGGAGAGCGCTGGGGGGGAACTTGAGAGCACTGAGGGGCCAATAAGAACAGGGGTAGAGAGCACGGTAGGCTGAGAGCACTGGGGGGGCTAAGAGTGTAGGGTGCTGAAGAGCACTGGGGGGGGCAGAAAAACAGGGGTGGAGAGCACGGGGGCTGGAGAGGACTGGTGGGATACAAAGAGCAGGGGGGAGTGGACAGCAATGGGGGGGAGCTTGAGAGCACCAGTGGGGGCCAGAAAGAACAGGGGTGGAAAGCACGGGGGACTGGAGAGCACTATAGGGGGTGGAGAGCACTGGTAGGGTTGGAGAGCACATGGGTGGGGGCAAAATGCAGTGGGAGTGGAGAGTACAGGGGTGGGGAGTGGAGAGTGCTGGGGGGAGCCAAAAAGAACAGGGGTGGAGAGTACGAAGGGTAGAGAGCACTGGGGGGGCTGGAGAACACCAGGGGGGCAGAAAGAACAGGGGTGGGGAGAATGGGGGGCTGGAGAGCACTGGGGTGGGGGCTGGAGAGTGATGGGGAGAGCTGAAGAACAGGGGGGAGAGCACTGGAGGGAGTGGAGAGCACTGGGTGGAGAGCACTGGGGGGGAGAACAGGGGGAGAGTGTTGGAGGGTAGAGGAGAGCACTGGGGGGGAGAGCAGTGGGGGAAGTGGAGGGCACTGGGGGGGAACAGGGGGGAGAGCACTGGAGGGAGTGGAGAGCACTGGGGGGGAAAGAACAGGGGGGAGAGCAGGGGGAGAGCACGGAGGGGCGATGACTGGGGGAGAGGAGAGCACTGTGGGGGGGATGGGGGGAGCACTGGGCAGAGTGGAGAGCACTGGGGGGAACAGCGCGGGGGAGCACTGGGATGGTGGCTAGAGAAGGATGGGGAGAGCTGGAGAGCGGGGGGGGGGGGCAGCAAGAACAAGGGAGGAGAAAAGTGTGGGGGGGGCAGGAGAGTGTGGTGGAGGAGAGCACTGGGGGGGGGGCAAGGGGGAGAGCACTGGGGGGAGTGGAGAGCACTGTGGGGGGGAGGAGAGTGTGGTGGTGGAAGAGTGCACTGGGGGGGGCAGGAGAGTGTGGTGGTGGTGGAGGAGAGCACTGGGGGGGCAGGAGAGTGTGGTGGTGGAGGAGAGCACTGGGGGGGGAGGGCAGGCGAGTGTGGTGGTGGAGGAGAGCACTGAGGGGAGGGCAGGAGAGTGTGGTGGTGGAGGAGAGCACTGAGGGGAGGGCAGGAGAGTGTGGTGGTGGAGGAGGGCACTGGGCGGGCAGGAGAGTGTGGTGGTGGAGGAGAGCACGGGGGGGGGGCAGGAGAGTGTGGTGGTAGAGGAGAGCACTGAGGGGAGGGCAGGAGAGTGTGGTGGTGGAGGGGAGCACTGGGGGGGGGCAGGAGAGTGTGGTGGTGGAGATGAGCACGGGGGGGGGGGCAGGAGAGTGTGGTGGTGGTGGAGGAGAGCACTGGGGGGGGCAGGAGAGTGTGGTGGTGGAGATGAGCACTGGGGGGGCAGGAGAGTGTGGTGGTGGAGGAGAGCACTGGGGGGGGGCAGGAGAGTGTGGTGGTGGAGGAGAGCACGGGGGGGGCAGGAGAGTGGGGTGGTGGTGGAGGAGGGCACGGGGGGAACAGGAGAGTGTGGTGGTGGAGGAGGGCACTGGGGGGGCAGGAGAGTGTGGTGGTGGAGGAGAGCACTGGGGGGGGCAGGAGAGTGTGGTGGTGGAGGAGAGAGCACTGGGGGGGCAGGAGAGTGTGGTGGTGGAGGAGAGCACTGGGGGGGAGGCAGGAGAGTGTGGTGGAGGAGAGCACTGGTGGGGGGGGGGGAGCAGGGAGCACAAGGTGAACTGGGGACAGTAAAATAAGTTGGATAGGAGAATTGGCAGGGGGGCTCCCTGCAGCCCCCCCCGATCCTCCTATCCAGGCACTGTGGCACACAGGGCAGGCTTTACCTGCAGCATCTCCTCCTATGGATAAAAGCGCTGGCTGGCTGTGTACGGTGTTCTGTAACATGGCCCCGCCCCCCCCGACCGACTCGTGTGATAGGCGGAACGTTGATTCTCTCTACTATCACACAAGCAGGTCTGGGGGGGGGGGGGGGGCATGTTACAGAGCTGTCCCCGAACACAGAGGCAGCCCGCTCTGTGATCCAGAGGAGAGAGCGGAGGATGCAGCCGCCGGCGGACTCAGTAAAAAAAATGCAGCATGGCGGCGGCTGCAACACTTTGGGGATTCCAGGGGGGGGCACTTGACCCCCCTTGCCCCCTGCTGCGGACGCCCATGTACTGTAACATCCATTGCTGCAATTGTTCTTTTAAATTTATTGGGACAATTAACTGCATAATGTCCAGAGTCTCCACAATAAAGACATGCGTTTTCTGAATGTCGTCTTTCTTTCACCTGAGTAGTAATAGATCTTTTAATAGCATCCACCTGCATAGGTTAAGGAGTGTCAGAATCAGGAAAAACTCTTGGACCCTTAGAGCCGGTTCACACAGGGGCGACTCAGATCCGACAACATGTAAAAATCAATGTAAGTGAATGAGAGCCGTCTTAATGTACACTACTGAAGTCGCTCCGACTTCAGAAAAGGTTCCTGTACTACTTCAATCCGACTTGTAGGTGACTGGTACCTGTTGATTTCAATGGAGGTCGCCTACAAGTCGGATCTCTGTCTATATGGAGGCGACTCTCACGGAATTATCAGCTCTGAAGGGGGAACTCCACGCCAAATTTATGAGAAAAATTTGGCGTGGGTTCCCCCTCCGAGAGAATACCAGGCCCTTAAGTCTGGTATGGATTCTAAGGGGAACCCGGCGTGGGGGTCCCCCGCAGATCCATACCAGACCCTTATCGAAGCAAGCTACCCGGCCGGCCAGGAAAGGGGGTGGGGACGAGCGAGCACCCCCCCCCGAGCCGTACTCCCACCCCAAAGCACCTTGTCCCCATGTTGATGAGGACAAGGGCCTCTTCCCGACAACCCTGGCCGTTGGTTGTCGGGGTCTGCGGGCGGGGGACTTATCGGAATCCGGATGATGTCCCGCCCATTATGATGTCACAGTCCCAGCATCCTCTGGGATTGTGACATCATAATGGGCGGGGACGTCATCCGGTGATGTCCCTATATAAGTCGCTGCGCGCCGAGTCCCTGCCATTGTGAGCGGAGGCAGCGACGGGGCAACATCTGAAGAGAAGAAGAGAAGAACAGAAGACGGCGACAGAGGTGACAGAAGACCAGGCCACCGCCTGTAAAAGAGCTAGAAGACGGAGCGGTGGCCCGGCAAGAAGAACCGAAGAGGGGAACAAGACCCCCGAAGTCGGAAGAAGACCCCCGGGTGGCGGCGAAGAAGAAAGCCGGGCTCCTCCGCTAGTGAAAGAGCTAGCAAAAGAGCAGAAGATAGCGGAGGAGTCCGGCGAGAAGACCCCCGAAGACGGAAGACCCCCGGAGCTGTGCAATAAACTATTTGAACCCTTGTGTGTTGTGTTTTTTTTGTACATTTTTTTCACAGGTGAATAGGTAGGGGTACATTGTACACCATACTCATTCACATAGGGTGGGGGGCCGGTATCCAGGGGCCCCCTTATTAAAGGGGGCTCCCGGATTCCGATAAGTCCCCCGCCCGCAGACCCCGACAACCAATGGCCAGGGTTGTCGGGAAGAGGCCCTTGTCCTCATCAACATGGGGACAAGGTGCTTTGGGGTGGGGGGCCACGCGGCCTGGTACGGCTCAGGAGGGGGGGCGCTCGCTCGTCCCCACCCCCTTTCCTGGCCGGCTGGGTAGCGTGCTTGGATAAGGGTCTGGTATGGATCTGGGGGGGGGGGGCCCACGCCATTTTTTCTGCGTAGGGGGTTCCCCTTAGAATCCATACCAGACCTAAGGGCCTGGTATGCTCTCGGAGGGGGAACCCACGCCAAATTTTTCTCATAAATTTGGCGTGGAGTTCCCCCTTCAGAGCTCATTCTTTGATTGGCCACGGCAAAAGTTGCCTGGCCTGGGGCGACTTAAAGTCGTGTTGTAAGTCGCCCCAGGTCGTGTCTAAGCCGTGTTCAAGTCGTCTCCAAGTTGCCTCACAAAGTCATCCTGGAAGTCGTGTCGCCCCTGTGTGAACCGGCTCTTAGGAGGATACTGAGTAATAGAAAAATGCATGCCACCATTACTGCCTAGGATTCCCAGTCTCTCCTTTCATTAAGTCTCTGAATGAATGAATGAAATACTTGTATAGCGAACAATGCGAACTGAATCGCCTCTAGGCCTCTGATCAATTTGAATACAAAATTTAATAAAAGCTTTGAGGTCATCAGGACTTTCTACTCTGGCAAACTCATCTTTTAGTTGTTCCGAGAGTCCTTGACAGAACTGACTCTGTGCTGCTGGATTTCAATTGGTATCTGAGATCCAACGTCGGAATTCAGTTGTGTACTCTGCAACAGAGCGTCTTCCCTGACGTAAATTGTGCAATTTTGCCTCAGCAGTAGCACAGCGGTTAGGATCATCGAAAACTTGGTTCATTGCAGTCACAAACAAATCAGAATTATCCAGGATGACATCATCTTTCTCCACATAAGGAGAGGCCCAGGCTAAGGCTTCCTCAATCAGGAGGTTGATAAACAAACAAATAAACAGCACCTTTTTCCTGTCAGAAGTGAATGCAGCAGGTTGCATCTGAAAGTATATACGACATTGATTAAGGAACCCTCTATAATGGCGGCGGTCTCCGCTAAACTTGAGTGGCATTCATGCATTAGTATCTATGGTAGCAGTATCTCGGGCATGAAAATGTCGCAATTGTTTGTGTAGATCAAGGATTTCCCCTTGTAGACCTTTCACTTCAATTTGTAACTCAGAAATGTTTTCCTAGTAGTTAACACCAAATGTCTGCAACTCAGCGATTTGAGGAGCTACGGCAGCTGCTACAACGGCCTACATGTTTTTGGCCAGAATATTCGGTCACGGTCTGGAGTCAGGCTCAGAGGCTAGTAGCTATAGCAGCAGAGCAGGTATTCACACAGGTCACCCTGGCTGATGACACGGGTTCATCTGAGGTGCGGGGTCTAAGCACTAACCGGTATTCACCAGAGCTCCTGAAGGTGGAGATGGGCTTTGCTGCGTGTTAGTGCCAGGTCGCGGTCCTCAGGATAGCCCCACCAGGAGGTGAGCAAGCTGGGGGCTGGTAGCAGATATAGCAGGTAGGGATCAAGCAGAAGCGTAGTTGAGAAACAAGCCAAAAGTCGGTATCAAATAGTTGCAGGTTGGGATTCAGCAGAAGTGTAGTCCAGGAACAAGCCAAATGTCGGTAACGAATGGTAGCGATGATACGGTCGGCAGCAGGAGAGACAGGAGCAAGATATTGGCTGATGAAGGCACAATATTCTGACAACCAGGAAGTGCAGAGACATGGCTTAAATCAGGAAGTTCATGGGAGGGTTCAAGCTTCAAGGCAAACAAGGTTCAAGACAAGATCATTCAAGGAATTGTCCATAGAGCTATCCAGCATTCCAGGTGGCTCAGCAAGCAGAGTCACTGCCAGACACACCAGAGGTCCCAGGTTCAAGCCCAGGCCCTAGCAATGGGGTACAGGACTAGTGATGGACGAACTTCCGACGGGACGTTTCGCGAACGCGGCCGATAGTTTGCGAAACGGAACGTTCGCAGCGGGCCCCATTGACTTCAATGGGAGGCGAACTTCGCAAACCTATAGGTCAAATTTGCAGCCACAAAATAATTATTAGCTGGGCAAACATAGTCCCACCACATGGCCAATGCCATAACACATGTATGAGGTGAATTTGGGATCGATAACTACAAGCATTCTTTTTTTATATGGGAAATTGTTCTGACAATTCAGGACTGTGGAGCGCATGAAGGCAATGGAGGAGAGGGAAGGTCAGGGACCAGGGTAGGCAAAGAAGAGGGTGCAGGAGATGATCACCAGCAGCGTCACATACAGCAATGACACCTGCACCGTGATAGAGCCATCTGACAACAGCACCGTGATACAGAGCACTGACATCAGCAGCGTGACATACAGCAATGACACCTGCACCGTGATAGAGTCATCTGACAACAGCACCGTGATAGAGAGCACTGACAATAGCAGCGTGACATTAAGCACTCACACCAGCACCGTGATATACAGCACTGACAGCAGCACCGTGATAGAGAGCACTGACATCAGAAGCGTGACATACAGCACTGACATCAGAAGCGTGATATACAGCACTGACAGCAGCACCGTGATATACAGCACTGACAGCAGCAGTGTGACATACAGCACTGACATCAGCACTGTGATATACAGCACTGACAGCAGTACCGTGATAGAGAGCACTGACATCAGAAGCGTGACATACAGCACTGACATCAGCACCGTGATATACAGCACTGACAGCAGCACCGTGATAGAGAGCACTGACATCAGCAGCGTGACATTAACCACTTCAGGACCGCCGTATTGCCAATGTACGTCAACACAATGGCACAGGCAGGCACAATCACGTAGATCTACGTGATTGCCTTCCAGCGGGTGGGGGGTCCGATCGGACCCCCTCCCGCTGGTTACGGCGGTCCGGTTCGCTCCAGGAGCGCTCCGTGATGAGGGGATGGCCGTTGGTTTTCGGCCACCCCCTCTGGATCGCTCCTGGCCAATGAGAAGCTTCCTCCCACTGTGTATTGTTTACACAGGAAGGAGGAAGTGATGTCATTCTCCTCGGGGCGGTCTTTTTGACCGGACTACGAGCAGAAGACTAATAGTAAGTGTGCACCAACACTACACTGACATGTAGGTACACACAGGCACACAAACCCCCCCCCCGACCCCCCCCCCCGATCGCCCCCCGCCCCCCCTCCCCCCCCAGTCACAGTGTCACTGATTGCATTGATCATTTCTTTACTGATCAATGCATTCAGTGTCAGTTGTGACAGTAAAAACTGTCAGGACAGTTAGTGTTAGGTCCAGGGTAGCCCCCTATCACCCCCCAATAAAGATTTAACCCCCTGATTGCCCCTAGAGTTAACCCTTTCACCCCCTTTTGCCAGTGTCACTAAGCGATCATTTTTCTGATCGCTGCATGTGTCGCTAAGTAGCTAGTTATTTTTTTAGGTTCACCGCCAGGTTTTTATATCGCTAGGTACCCCGATATACTACCCAATAATGGTTTTAACCCCCTGATTGCCGCTAGTTAACCCTTTCACCCCCTTTTGCCAGTGTCACTAAGCGATCGTTTTTCTGATCGCTGCATTAGTGTCGCTACAGTCGCTAGGTAGCTAGTTATTTTTTTAGGTTCACTGCCAGGTTTTTATAGCGCTAGGTACCCCGATATACTACCCAATAATGGTTTTAACCCCCTGATTTCCGCTAGTTAACCCTTTCACCCCCTTTTGCCAGTGTCACTAAGCGATAATTTTTCTGAACGCTGCATCAGTGTCGCTAGTGTCGCTAGGTAGCTAGTTATTTTTTTAGGTTCACCGCCAGGTTTTTATAGCGCTAGGTACCCCGATATACTACCCAATAATGGTTTTAACCCCCTGATTGCTGCTAGTTAACCCTTTCACCCCCTTTCACCAGCGATCACAGTATAAGTGCCACTGGTGACGCTGGTTAGCCAGTTAGTTATTTAGGTTCCCCGTCAGGTTTTTATATAGCGCCAGAGACCCCCATATACTACCTAATAAAAATTTGAACCCCCTGATTGCCCCTAGTTAACCCTTTCACCACTGATCACCATATAAGTGTTACGGGTGACTCTGGGTAGTTTGTTTTTTATAGCATCAGGGCACCCACCATTTATTACCCAATAAAGGTTTAACCCCCTGATCACCCGGCGGGTGATATCAATTAGGTTTTAGGGTCAGGGTCTGCGTCGCCCCAGGCAGCGCTAGGTTAGTGCCAGTACCGCTAACACCCACACGCAAAGCATACACCTCCCGTAGTGGTATAGAATCTGAACAGATCAATATCTGATCTGATCAGATCTATACTAGCGTCCCCAGCAGTTTAGGGTTCCAAAAAAACGCATTGTTAGCGGGATCAGCCCAAATACCTGCTAGCACCTGCGTTTTGCCCCTCTGCCCAGCCCACCCAAGTGCAGTATCGATCGATCACTGTTACTTACAAAACACTAAACACATAACTGCAGCGATCGCAGAGTCAGGCCTGATCCCTGCCATCGCTAACAGGTTTTTTGGTAGCATTTTATATTCAAATCCGGAAGGCAGTGCTTGGTTTTCGGGGTCCCGTACATGGCTAGGCTCCCAAAAAGTCCCCCACATGTGGTATCCCCGTACTCGGGAGAAGCAGCAGAATTTATTTTGGGGTGTAATTTGACTTCTGCCCATAGCATGTGTGAGCAATATATCATTTAGTGACAACTTTGTGCAAAAAAAAAAAAAGTTTGTAATATTCCCGCAACTTTTGGCAAAATATAAAATATTCCATGGACTCAACATGCCTCTCAGTAAATAGCTTGGGGTGTCTACTTTCCAAAATGGGGTCATTTTGGGGGGTTTTGTGCTATTTTGGCATTTTATGGCCTTCGAAACTGTGATAGGTAGTGAGGAGTTAAATCAAAAATTTGCACCCTTAGAAATCCTGAAGGTGGTGATTGGTTTTCGGGGTGCCGTGCGCGACTAGACTCCCAAAAAGTCCCACACATGTGGTATCCCCATACTCGGGAGAAGTAGCGGAATATATTTTGGGGTGCAATTCCACATATAACCATGGCATGTGTGAGTAATATATCATTTTTTTTTTTTTTGTCATTATTCAATCCCTTAGGACAAAAAAAATAAATATTCAATGGGCTCAACATACCCATCAGCAATTTCCTTGGGGTGTCTACTTTCCAAAATGGGGTCATTTGGGGGGGATTTGTACTGCCCTATAACTTTTAGCACCTCAAGAAATGAGATCGGCAGTCATAAATTAAAAGCTGTGTAAATTCCAGAAAATGTACTCTAGTTTGTAGACGCTATAACTTTTGCGCAAACCAAAAAATATATGCTTATTGACATTTTTTTTACTAAAGACATGTGGCTGAATAAATTTTGCCCTCAATGTATGACTAAAATTTAGTTTATTCGATTTTTCTTATAACAAAAAGAAGAAAATATCTTTTTTTTTCAAAATTTTCGCTCTTTTTCCATTTATATCGCAAAAAAAAAAAAATCGCAGAGGCAATCAAATACCATCAAAAGAAAGCTCTATTTGTGGGAAGAAAAGGACGCAAATTTCGTTTGGGTGCAATATTGCATGACCGCGCAATTACCAGTTAAAGCAGCGCAGTGCGAAATTGCAAAAAGACCTCTGGTCCTTAAGGTGTTTATTGGTCCGGAGCTGAAGTGGTTAAGCACTCACAACAGCACCGACAGCAGCACCGTGATAGAGAGCACTGACATCAGCAGCGTGACATTAAGCACTCACACCCGCACCGTGATATACAGCACTGACAGCAGCACCGTGATAGAGAGCACTGACATCAGCAGCGTGACATTAAGCACTCACACCAGCACCGTGATATACAGCACTGACAGCAGCACCGTAAGCAGCCCCAGGAGGAAGTCAGCACAGCACAGGGATGGTGTGATCCCCTCATAATAAGAACCCCCCAGGAGTAAGTCAGCACAGCACAGGGATGGTGTGATCCCCTCATAATAAGCAGGCCCAGGAGAAAATCAGCACAGCACAGGGATGGTGTGATCCCCTCATAATAAGAACCCCCAGGAGGAAGTCAGCACAGCACAGGGATGGTGTGATCCCCTCATAATAAGCAGGCCCAGGAGAAAATCAGCACAGCACAGGGATGGTGTGATCCCCTCATAATAAGAACCCCCAGGAGGAAGTCAGCACAGCACAGGGATGGTGTGATCCCCTCATAATAAGCAGGCCCAGGAGAAAATCAGCACAGCACAAGGATGGTGTGATCCCCTCATAATAAGAACCCCCAGGAGGAAGTCAGCACAGCACAGGGATGGTGTGATCCCCTCATAATAAGCAGGCCCAGGAGAAAATCAGCACAGCACAAGGATGGTGTGATCCCCTCATAATAAGAACACCCAGGAGGAAGTCAGCACAGCACAGGGATGGTGTGATCCCCTCATAATAAGAACCCCCAGGAGTAAGTCAGCACAGCACAGGGATGGTGTGATCCCCTCATAATAAGCAGGCCCAGGAGAAAATCAGCACAGCACAGGGATGGTGTGATCCCCTCATAATAAGAACCCCCAGGAGGAAGTCAGCACAGCACAGGGATGGTGTGATCCCCTCATAATAAGCAGGCCCAGGAGAAAATCAGCACAGCACAGGGATGGTGTGATCCCCTCATAATAAGAACCCCCAGGAGTAAGTCAGCACAGCACAGGGATGGTGTGATCCCCTCATAATAAGCAGGCCCAGGAGAAAATCAGCACAGCACAGGGATGGTGTGATCCCCTCATAATAAGAACCCCCAGGAGGAAGTCAGCACAGCACAGGGATGGTGTGATCCCCTTATAATAAGAACCCCCAGGAGTAAGTCAGCACAGCACAGGGATGGTGTGATCCCCTCATAATAAGCAGGCCCAGGAGAAAATCAGCACAGCACAGGGATGGTGTGATCCCCTCATAATAAGAACCCCCAGGAGGAAGTCAGCACAGCACAGGGATGGTGTGATCCCCTCATAAGCAGCCCCAGTAGAAATATGACACCGCTCAACCTCTTCAAAGAGGAGGGTAGGGGCATATAGTACGGTGTGCTTTTTTGGGACAAGGAAGTGAGCCAAATGAAGAAAGAAGGTCTGTGTGCTTGATTAAAAAAATTGTTTATAGACATATACATGGTCTACTGGTCACATGTGTTGAATTCCTCCGAGATCCATGCCTCATTCATTTTCTAGAAATGTGAGGTAGTTAACACTGTCGTGAGCTAGGCGAGTACGCTTATCGGTCACGATCCCCCCTGCTGCGCTGAACGTCCTTTCGGACAGGACACTGGATGAGGGGCAAGCCAACAGTTCGATTGCAAATTGGGCAAGCTCTGGCCAGAGGTCAAGCCTGCCCACCCAGTAGTCCAGGGGTTCATCACTCCTCAGAGCGTCCACATCGGCCGTTAACCCGATGTAGTCGGACACCTGATGGTCTAGGCGTTCCCTGATGCTGGATCCGGATGACACCTGTCGATGGGTCGGCTGAAAGAATGACCTCATATCCGAAGTCACCAACACATCTTCAAACCGGCCTCTTCTTGCAGGCGCTGTTGGATTGGTACCCGCAACTCCTTCTCTGGGAGTGGGAATTGCTCCTCTGCCAGCGCACGCAAAAGCAGAATGCAGCATTTCTCGAAGCAAGGCCTGGAAGTGCTGCATTCTGACAGCCCTCTGCGACGGCGGTAACATTTCCGCCATTTTGTGTTTGTACCGGGGGTCTAAGTACGTTGCCACCCAATACTGGTCCTTGACCCTTATGCTTTTTATACGGGGGTCCCTATTAAAACACTGGAGCATGAAGGCCCCCATTTGCACTAAAGTGGAAGCGGTGTGGTGGCCTGGCTCCTGCTCATCATCCAGGATAATGTCGTCCTCTTCATTCTCCTCTCCCCATCCACGCACAACAGGGATCCCAGAAAGGTTTAAAGCATGCTCTTCTTGCTCCTCCTCATCCGCCCCGGCACCATCCTCCTCTGACTCCTCTTCAGACTCCTGTTGTTGACTTGTCTCAGATAGAGTAGCCCCCCCTGGGAATTCATCCAGCATTGCGACTTCCTCATCTTCCCGCTCCTGCTCCTCCACAGCTTGATCAATGACACGACGCAATGCACGCTCCATAAAGAAGGCATAAGGTACCATGTCACTGATGGCGCCATGGCTGCGACTGACCAGTTTGGTGATCTCCTCAAATGGCCGCAGAAGTCTGCATGCGTCGCGCATGAGCAGCCACTGGCGCGGTGAAAAAAAGCCCAGCTCCCCAGAACCGTTTCTGCCGCAGAGTTCATACTGGTAGACGTTAACTGCACGTTTCTGCTGGAGCAGCCTATCAAGCATATAGAAGGTTGAGTTCCATCGCGTCGGGCAATCGCAAATAAGACGTCTGACCGGCAGATTGTGTCGCTGCTGAATGTCAGCAAGGCGAGCCATGGCCGTGTAAGATCTTCTGAAATGGGCCGAGATTTTCCTTGCCTGCTGCAAGATGTCCTGGACCCCAGGGTATTTGACAAGGAATCGCTGCACGACCAAGTTTAAGACGTGTGCCATGCATGGCACGTGCATGATTCTGCCCTGTTTCAATGCGCTAAGCAGATTGGCACCGTTGTCACACACCACTTTACCAACTGTCAAATTGAGCGGTGTTAGCCACTGATCTGCCTGTGAACGCAAAGCTGAAAGGAGTGCCGGGCCAGTGTGGCTCTTGGCTTCCAGGCACAACAGACGCAGCACGACATGGCAACGTCTCACCTGGCATGTCGAATAGGTTCTGGGGAGCTTGGGCGGCGCAAAGGAAGAGACGCTAGCAGCGGAAAAGGAGGAGTCAGCCGAGGAGGAGAGGGAGGAGGATGGAGTAGGAGGAGGAGGAGAAGAAGAAGAGTTAGGCCTGCATGCAATCCGTGGCGGTAAAACCAAATCTACATGGGTGCCACGGGTTACATGCTTGACGGCCGTCAGAAGGTTCACCCAGTGGGCAGTAAAAGTGATATACCTTCCCTGCCCGTGTTTGCTAGACCACGTGTCTGTGGTCAGATGTATCTTGGCACCGACACTGTGTGCCAGAGATACATTCACTTGCCGCTGAACATGGCCATATAGCTCTGGGATGCCCTTCTCCGAGAAATACTTCCTTCCTGGGACCTTCCATTGTGGTGTTCCAATGGCCACAAATTTGCGAAAGGCCTCCGAGTCCACCAGTTTATATGGCAGTAGTTGGCGGGCTATCAGTTCTGACAAGCCAGCCGTCAACCATTGGGCAAGAGGGTTATCCGGCGTCATCATTTTTTTACGCTCGAACATCAGGCCCATGGAAGCCAGCCTTTTTGCAGAAAAACGTGAGCTTGGCGTGATGGAAGGTGGAGTTGAGGACAATTGTGAGGAGAGAGGAGAAGGAGAAGTAGAAGACGAGGCTGGACGGTGAGAGCCTGCAGTGTGGCTTTGTGTGTTTCGTTGCTCCCACTGGGCTCGGTGATGGCTGCCCATGTGCCTTCTTAAGGCGGTCGTCCCTAGGTGAGTGTTGGGCTTACCGCGACTAATGCGTTGACTGCAAAGATTGCAGATGGCAACGCTATTGTCAGCAGCGGACACGTTAAAAAAAGCCCACACTGCGGAGCCATGTGCCGGCGTCCTGGGAGCGCCAGATGTGACCGTACATGGTCGATGACTCGCTCCTGATACATTTGCAGTCTGCTTTGTCCCTCCTGTGCAATGTAAGTTATTCCTGCTTCTCCTCCCTATCTGCTGGTCCATATCTCCCTCTGAACTCCCCTCCTCTTCCTATCTTGTGGGCACCCACGTGACATCACTAGACACGTCATCATCAACGTCACCTTCCCCACCGCTATAAGTAGAGATCTCGGAATAGGCAGCAACACCAGGGACCAACCTCCTCCTTGGGCTGATCTGGGTACTGTCGTCAGACTGCTGAGTAGCGGTTGTTGCTACCTCCTCTTCCTGATCCAATACCAAGAGTGGCTGCGCATCAGAAATGTCCTCTTGATATGGATCGGAAAATAATTCCTGTGACTCAAGCGGAAGGTATGTGGTGGTGGTGGTGTTGTTGGTGGTAGTGTCTTTGGGGGTGCACATAGCAGAGAGTGAAGAAGAGGGTGCAGATCGAGAGGATGAGGAGGGTGCAGAAGAGTAAGGCTGAGTGAGCCACTCAACCAAGTCTGGTGCGTACTTTAAAGTAATTGAACGCACCTTCTGCAACTTCCCACTTTGGCTCAAGGCTGTTGCTCCTGCCCTACCCCTACCACCCCTGCGGAAGGGCCTGCCTCTTCCTCTGCCTGTCATTTTTTAAATCACCCTGTGACAAAACTCTTAGTCCCTATACCGATGAAGGACTGCTGCAGTATAGGGCAGCGGTCAGCAGTGGTGCACCTCGAGCCTATCTATTGTGGACCGATACTGGTCCTTACAGAACAGCAGACTGTACCTCATTCAACCCTATGTACTGTAGCACCCTTCACCAAGTTACCAGTCCTTATAAGGACCTTTGTGGACCAAGTAGGTTGTGTGTGACTGATTAGCAGACTGTACGTCAGTCCCTATACCGCTGAAGGACTGCTGCAGTATAGGGCAGCGGTCAGCAATGGTGCACCTCAACCCTATCTATTGTGGACCGATACCAGTCCTTACAGAACGGCAGACTGTACCGCACTCAACCCTATGTACTGTAGCACCCTACACAGACCAAGTTACCAGTCCTGATAAAGAGCTTTGTGGAACAAGTGAGTTGTGAATGATTAGCAGACTGCAGCAGAAGGGCAGCAGTCAAGTATAATATTCTTTCTATATTTGGAAGAAAGAATATTATACGTGTACAAGCCTATTACCATACCACTGATACCAGTCCTGAAAAGAACCTTTGTGGAACTAATAGTAACAGCAACTGTTTAAACTGACCCTCACTGCCTGACACACTGCTTCCTTCCTGTCCCTATACAAACTGGCAAAACAGAGGAGACTGGAACAATTACTGGTTACTCGAATAGCACTTTTGTGGACCTGATAGTAACAGCTAATGATTATGATGATGACTAATCTGGCTGTCCCTAAAATAGCAGCACACAGCGCTCTGTCCCTTTCTCTAAACTGACAAAAGACACTCAGGCTGCTGCAACAATCAGTAGCACAGAAAACCTATATATACCTAACACCTATACCAGTCCTGAAAATAACTTTTGTGTACCAAATAGCTAGTGGTTTATCTCTCCCTGCTCCAAACAGCAACCTTTCCCTATAGTGACAGAAGAAAGAATGTAAAATGGCCGCCGGATCGGGTGTATTTATAAGTTAGAGGGAATGTCCAAGTGTCCATGTGCTGTCATGTCTCAATTGGCTGTCCTGTACCCCATGATGGATGTGTCATCAGGTCAAAGTTCCTTTACACAGTAAAAACACGGAAGTCCGCTGGGCGAACGGCGCCAATAGTCCGCCGAACTGGCGGACCGCGAACAGCCGAAATTCGACGCGAAGCGACCGCCGGGCGAACTGTTCAGCCATCACTATACAGGACAGCCAATTGGGACATTTCAGCACATGGACAATTGGACATTTCCCCACCTTATAAATAGACCTGATCTGGTGACCATTTTACATTCTGTCTTTTGTCAGTGTAGGGAGAGGTTACTGTGTGGAGCAGGGACAGACTGTAGTGACACAAATCACTAGCTATTAGGTCCACAAAAGTCCTTTTAAGGACTGGTATAGGTGTACAGTATATAGAGTTCTGGTTCACTGCTGTTGATTGCTGAGTGCACTGCTGCTGACTGCTGTGCTGCTGATTGCTGAGTGCACTGCTGACCGATTCTGCAGGTGTCTTTTGTCAGTGTAGGGACAGGACGCTGTGTGGAGCAGGGATAGTCAGTTTAATCACTAGCTATTACTATTAGGTCCACAAAGGTCCCTTTAAGGACTGATATATGTGTACAGTATATAGGGTTGTACATGTATAATATACTTTCTTTCAAATATAGAAAGCCTATTATACTTGACTGCTGAGCTTAGTGCTGACTGATTCTGCAGTTGTCTTTTATCAGTGTAGGGACTGAGGGACAGTCTGCAAATCACTAGCTACTAGGTCCACAAAGGTCCTTTTAAGGACTGGTATAGGTGTACAGTATATAGGGTTGTGCATGCATAATATACTTTCTTTCAAATATAGAAAGCCTATTATACTTGACTGCTGAGCTAAGTGCTGACCGATTCTGCAGCTGTCATTTATCAGTGTAGGGACTGAGGGATAGTCTGCAAATCACTAGCTACTAGGTCCACAAAGGTCCTTTTAACCACTTGCCGACCGCCGCACGACGATATACGTCGGCAGAATGGCACGGGCAGGCATATGGGCGTATATATAAGTCCCTGCCTGCCCGCGGGTGGGGGGCCCGATCGGGCCCCCCCCCGGTGCCTGCGGCGGTCGGCATTCCGTCGAGAGCGATCCGGGATGAGGGGGCGGCCATTCATTCATGGCCACCCCCTCGCGATCGCTCTCGACGAATGGAAATCCCCGGTGACATCACTTCCTCTCCTGTAATGTAAACACAGGAGAGGAAGTGATGTATTCTCTCCTCCGTGTCGGTATTTTTCGTTCCGACACGGAGGAGAGCGGATCGGTGAGTTGCACCAACACTCTACACACACAGTAGAACATGCCAGGCACACTCACACCCCCCCTTTACCCCCCGATCACCCCCCCAATTACCCCTGCCCCCCAGTCACAGTGACACCAATGTCATTTTTTTTTTTTTTTTTTTTTTTTTTGCATTGGTGTCATTTGTGACTGTAATAACTGTTAGGGCAGTTAGAGTTAGCCCCCTTTAGTTCTAATGTGCCCCCCTAACCCCCCCCAATAAAGGTTTAACCCCGTGATCACCCCCGTCGCCAGTGTCACTAAGGCTGGGTTCACATTGCAGCGGTTTATGAGAACGAATGTGATTCGCACCGCACTGCAGTGCAAATCACATCCGATCTCTGTGCGATTCGAGTTCAGCCATTCGCCGCACCCGCCGCACCCGCCACACCCGCCGCACCCGCCGCAAATTCGCACGGGACCCTTTTTTTGGCCCGCAGCAGAATCGGATCGCATGGGTGTTCACACCATGCGATCCGAGTTTGCAGATCGCACTGCGATATGCGAACTGATCTGGGGGTGTCAGTAACATTTCACTGACACTCCCAGCAGTTCGCATAGGGCAGTGTGAACTGCCGCCGGGAGGCATGCGATGCGGGAACCCGCCGCGGATTCGCGGCGTTTCCGCATCGCTCCAGTGTGAACCCAGCCTAATAAGCGATCATTTTTCTGATCGCCGTATTAGTGTCACAGGTGACGCTAGTTAGGCAGGTAGGTATTTAGGTTCGCCGCAGCTTTTTATAGCGCCAGGGACCCCCATATACTACCGCATAAAGCCCCCTGATTGCCCCCTAGTTAACCCTTTCACCTGTGATCACCATATAACTGTTACAGGTGACGCTGGTTGGTTAGTTATTTTTTTATAGTTTCAGGGCACCCGCCATTTATTACCTAATAAAGGTTTAACCCCCTGATCACCCGGCGGGTGTCATTTGTGACTAATAACTGTTAGGGCAGTTAGGGTTAGCCCCCTTTAGTTCTAAGGTACCCCCCTAACCCCCCCAATAAAGGTTTAACCCCGTGATCACCCCCCGTCGCCAGTGTCACTAAGGCTGGGTTCACATTGCAGCGGTTTGAGAACGGATGTGATTCGCACCGCACTGCAGTGCAAATCACATCCGATCTCTGTGCGATTCGAGTTCAGCCATTCGCCGCACCCGCCGCAAATTCGCACGGGACCCTTTTTTTGGCCCGCAGCAGAATCGGATCGCATGGGTGTTCACACCATGCGATCCGAGTTTGCAGATCGCACTGCGATATGCGAACTGATCTGGGGGTGTCAGTAACATTTCACTGACACTCCCAGCAGTTCGCATAGGGCAGTGTGAACTGCCGCCGGGAGGCATGCGATGCGGGAACCCGCCGCGCATTCGTGGCGTTCGCGCATCGCTCCAGTGTGAACCCAGCCTAATAAGCGATCGTTTTTCTGATCGCTGTATTAGTGTCACAGGTGACGCTAGTTAGGCAGGTAGGTATTTAGGTTCGCCGCAGCTTTTTATAGCGCCAGGGACCCCCATATACTACCGCATAAAGCCCCCTGATTGCCCCCTAGTTAACCCTTTCACCAGTGATCACCATATAACTGTTACAGGTGACGCTGGTTGGTTAGTTATTTTTTTATAGTTTCAGGGCACCCGCCATTTATTACCTAGTCTCACTAGTGTACCCCTAAATTTAGGGGTGTCTACTTTCCAAAATGGGGTCATTTGGGGGGGTTTGTGCCATCTTGGCATTTTATGGCCTTCAAAACTGTAACGCCCTTAGAAAGCCTGAAGGCGGTGCTTGGTTTTCGGGGCCCCGTACGCGGCTAGGCTCCCAAAAAGTCCCACATATGTGGTATCCCCGTACTCAGGAGAAGCAGCAGAATTTATTTTGGGGTGTCATTTCACATATGCCCATGGCATGCGTGAGCAATATATCATTTAGTGACAACTTTGTGAAAAAAAAAAAAAAAAAAAAAGTTTGTAATTTTCCCGCAACTTGTGGCAAAATATAAAATATTCCATGGACTCAACATGCCTCTCAGCAAATAGCTTGGGGTGTCTACTTTCTAAAATGGGGTCATTTGTGGGGGTTTTGTGCCATCTTGGCATTTTATGGCCTTCAAAACTGTAATAGGTAGTGAGAAGTGAACTCAAAAATTTACGCCCTTAGAAAGCCTGAAGGCGGTGCTTGGTTTTCGGGGCCCCGTACGCGGCTAGGCTCCCAAAAAGTCCCACATATGTGGTATCCCCGTACTCAGGAGAAGCAGCAGAATTTATTTTGGGGTGTCATTTCACATATGCCCATGGCATGTGTGAGCAATATATCATTTAGTGACAACTTTGTGAAAAAAAAAAAAAAAAAAAAAAAGTTTGTAATTTTCCCGCAACTTGTGGCAAAATATAAAATATTCCATGAACTCAACATGCCTCTCAGCAAATAGCTTGGGGTGTCTACTTTCTAAAATGGGGTCATTTGTGGGGGTTTTGTGCCATCTTGGCATTTTATGGCCTTCAAAACTGTGATAGGTAGTGAGAAGTGAACTCAAAAATTTACGCCCTTAGAAAGCCTGAAGGCGGTGCTTGGTTTTCGGGGCCCCGTACGCGGCTAGGCTCCCAAAAAGTCCCACATATGTGGTATCCCCGTACTCAGGAGAAGCAGCAGAATTTATTTTGGGGTGTCATTTCACATACGCCCATAGCATGTGTGAGCAATATATCATTTAGTGACAACTTTGTGTAAAAAAAAAAAAAAAAAAATTTTTTTTTGTCATTATTCAATCGCTTGAGGCAAAAAAATAAAATATTCAATGGGCTCAACATGCCTCTTATCAATTTCCTTAGGGGGTCTACTTTCCAAAATGGGGTCATTTGGGGGGGTTTTGTACTGCCCTGCCATTTTAGCACCTCAAGAAATGAGATAGGCAGTCGTAAACTAAAAGCTGCGTAAATTCCAGAAAACGTACCTTAGTTTGTAGATGTGACAACTTTTGCGCAAACCAATAAATATACAATTATTGACTTTTTTTTTACCAAAGACATGTGGCTGAATACATTTTGGCCTAAATGTATGACTAAAATTGAGTTTATTGGATTTTTCTAATAACAAAAAGTAGAAAATATCATTTTTTTTCAAAATTTGCGGTCTTTTTACGTTTATATCGCAAAAAATAAAAATCGCAGAGGCAATCAAATACCATCAAAAGAAAGCTCTATTTGTGGGAAGAAAAGGACGCAAATTTTGTTTGGGTACAACATTGCATGACCGCGCAATTACCAGTTAAAGCAGCACAGTGCCAAAGTGTAAAAAGACCTCTGGTCATTTACCAGCAAAATGGTCCGGTCTGAAAGTGGTTAAGGACTGGTATAGGTGTACTATTTGGTGTACAGTATATAGGGGTGTAATACACATATAAAATACTTGCACATATAGAAAGCATAGTATAGTGCATTTCCACTGTGCAGCATTGTGACTGCTGAGCGGTTCTGCAGCGATACTACAAAGAGTGACAAACGCAATAAAAAAAAAAGTATTATAACTGGTGTGATAGACCAGTGGCCCCCAAAAACGACAGATTAAAGAGGGGTGTTATATACCTTCTTCCACATACATACTGCACTTTTCTAGAGACTTTTGTCACAGGGTCATTTAAAAAAATGACAGGCAGAGGAAGAGGCAGGCCCTTCCGCAGGGGTGGTAGGGGTAGGGCAGGACCAACAGACTTGAGCCAAAGTGGCAAATTGCAGAAGGTGCGTGCGATTACGTCAAAGGATGCACCAGACTTGGTTGAGTGGCTCACTCAGCCTTACTCATCTGCACCATCCTTAGCCTCTCGATCTGCACCCTCTTCTTCACTCTCTGTTGTGTGCACCCCCAAAGACACTACCACCAATACCACCATATACCTTCCGCTTGAGTCACAGGAATTATTTTCCGATCCATCACAAGACATTGCCGATGCGCAGCCATTCTTGGCATTGGATCAGGAAGAGGAGGTAGCAACAACCGCCACTCAGCAGTCTGACGACAGTACCCAGATCAGCCCAAGGAGGTTGGTCCCCGCTGTTGCTGCCTACTCCGAGATCTCTAATTATAGAGGGAAGGTGACGACGATGATGACGTGTCTAGTGATGTCACGTGGGTGCCCACAAGAGAGGAAGAGGAGGGGAGTTCAGAGGGAGAAATGGACCAGCAGATAGGGAAGAGAAGCAGGCGGAACTTAGATTGCACAGGAGGGAAAAAGCAGACTGCTAATGTATCAGGAGCGAGGCATCAACCATGTACGGTCACATCTGGTGCTCCCAGGATGCCGGCACATGGATCTGCAGTGTGGGCTTTTTTTAACGTGTCTGCTGCTGACAATAGTGTTGCCATCTGCAATCTTTGCAGTCAACGCATAAGTCGCGGTAAGCCCAACACTCACCTGGGGACGACCGCCTTAAGAAGGCACATGAGCTGCCATCACTGAGCCCAGTGGGAGCAACGGAACCCACAAAGCCACACTCCAGGCTCTCACCGTCCAGCCTCGTCCTCTACTTCTCCTTCTCCTCACAATTGTCCTCCACTCCACCTTCCATCATGCCATCCTCACGTTTTTCTGCAAAAAGGCTGGCTTCCATGGGCCAAATGTTCGAGCGTAAAAAAATGATGATGCCGGATAACCCTCTTGCCCAACGGTTGACGGCTGGCTTGTCAGAACTGATAGCCAGCCAACTACTGCCATATAAACTGGTGGACTCTGAGGCCTTTCGAAAATTTGTGGCCATTGGAACACCACGATGGAAGGTCCCAGGAAGGAAGTATTTCTCACAGAAGGGCATCCCAGAGCTATATGGCCATGTTCAGCGGCAAGTGAATGTATCTCTGGCACACAGTGTCGGTGCCAAGATACATCTGACCACAGACATGTGGTCTAGCAAACATGGGCAGGGAAGGTATATAACTTTTACTGCCCACTGGAAGAAACCTTATGACGGCCGTCAAGCATGTAACCCGTGGCACCCGTGTAGATTTGGTTTTACCGCTACGGATTGCATGCAGGCCTGCCTCTTCTCCTCCTCCTACTCAATCCTCCTCCCTCTCCTCCTCGGCTGACTCCTCCTTTTCCGCTGCTAGTGTCTCTTCCGGTGCGCCGCCCAAGATCCCCAGAACCTATTCGACATGCCAGGTGAGACGTTGCTATGCTGTGCTGCGTCTGTTGTGCCTGGAAGCCAAGAGCCATACTGGCCTTGCACTCCTTTCAGCTTTGCGTTCACAGGCAGATCAGTGGCTAACACTGCTTAATTTGACAGTTGGTAAAGTGGTGTGTGACAACGGGGCCAATCTGCTTAGTGCATTGAAACAGGGCAAAATTACACACGTGCCATGCGTGGCACACGTCTTAAACTTGGTCGTGCAGCGATTCGTTGTCCAATACCCTGGGGTCCAGGACATCTTGCGGCAGGCAAGGAAAATCTCAGCCCATTTCAGAAGATCTTACATGGCCATGGCTCGCCTTGCTGACATATAGCGACGGCACAATCTGCCGGTCAGATGTCTTATTTGCGATTGCCCGACGCAATGGAACTCAACCTTCTATATGCTTGATAGGCTGCTCCAGCAGAAACACGCAGTTAACGACTGGGGAGCTTGGTTTTTTTCGTGGCTGCTCATGCGCGACGCATGCAGACTTCTGCGGCCATTTGATGAGATCACCAAACTGGTCAGTCACAGCCATGGCGCCATCAGTGACATAGTACCTTATGCCTTCTTTATGGAGCATGCATTGCGTCGTGTCATTGATCAAGCCGTGCAATGCTGGATGAATTCCCGGGGGGGGCTACTCTATCTGAGACAAGTCAACAACAGGAGTCTAAAGAGGAGTCAGAGGAGGATGGTGCCGAGGCGGATGAGGAGGAGCAAGAAGAGCATGCTTTAAACCTTTCTGGGATCCCTGTTGTTGTGTGTGGATGGGGAGAGGAGGATGACAGGAGCCAGGCCACCACATCGCTTCCAGTTTAGTGCAAATGGGGGCCTTCATGCTCCAGTGTTTAAACAGGGAGCCCCGTATAAAAAGCATAAAGGTCAAGGACCAGTACTGGGTGGCAACGTACTTAGACCCCCGGTACAAACACAAAATGGTGGAAATGTTACCACTGTCACAGAGGGCTGTCACAATGGAGCACTTCCAGGCCTTGCTTCGAGAAATGCTGCATTCTGCTTTTGCGTGCGCTGGCAGAGGAGCAATTACCACTCCCATTGAAAGAGTTGCGGGTACCAATCCAACAGCGCCTGCAAGAAGAGGGCGGTTTGAAGATGTGTTGGTGACTTCTGATATGAGGTCATTCTTTCAGCCGACCCATCGACAGGTCTCATCCGGATCCAGCATCAGGGAATGCCTAGACCGACAGGTGTCCGATTACATCGGGTTAACGGCCGATGTGGACGCTCTGAGGAGTGATGAACCCCTGGACTACTGGGTGGGCAGGCTTGACCTCTGGCCAGAGCTTGCCCAATTTGCAATGGAACTGTTGGCTTGCCCCTCGTCTAGTGTCCTGTCCGAAAGGAAGTTCAGCGCAGCAGGGGGATCGTGACCGATAAGTGCACTCGCCTAGCTCACGACAGTGTTGACTACCTCACATTTATAAAAATGATTGAGGCATGGATCTCGGAGGAATTCAACACATGTGACCAGTAGACCAAGTATATGCATAACTCTATAAACAATTTATTTAATCGAGCACACAGACCTTTTTTCTACCTTTGGCTCACTTCCTTGTACAAAAAAAGCACACCGTACTATATGCCCATACCCTCCTGTTTGAAGAGGTTGAGCGGTGTCATATTTTTGGGTCCCGCAGCGAGTTGCTGTCAGTGCTCTCTCTCTATCTCAGTGCTGGTGTGGTCTCAGTGCTCTCTCTCTTGCTGCTGGTGTCAGTGCTCTCTCTTGCTGCTGGTGTCAGTGCTCTCTCTCGCTGCTGGTGTCAGTGCTCTCTCTCGCTGCTGGTGTCAGTGCTCTCTCTCTATCTCGGTGCTGGTGTGGTGTTAGTGCTCTCTATCTCGGTGCTGGTGTGGTCTCAGTGCGCTCTATCACGGTGCTGGTGTCAGTGCTCTCTATCACGGTGCTGGTGTGGTCTCAGTGCTCTCTATCTCGGTGCTGGTGTGGTGTCAGTGCTCTCTATCTCGGTGCTGGTGTGGTGTCAGTGCTCTCTATCTCGGTGCTGGTGTGGTGTCAGTGCTCTCTATCTCGGTGCTGGTGTGGTGTCAGTGCTCTCTATCTCGGTGCTGGTGTGGTGTCAGTGCTCTCTATCACGGTGCTGGTGTGGTGTCAGTGCTCTCTCTCTTGGTGCTGGTGTCAGTGCTCTCCATCTCGGTGCTGGTGTCAGTGCTCTCCATCTCGGTGCTGGTGTCAGTACTCTCCATCTCGGTGCTGGTGTCAGTGCTCAGTCTCTATCGCGATGCTGGTTTCAGACAGTGAGGGAGATAGCAGCGGAGAAGCCAATCAGCAGGCAGTGCCAGCACCATGGCTGAGGATCAGCACTTGACTGGCACCTCCGGACCACCGCAGTGGAGTCCTGCATAGGTGGGGATAAGCAGGGCTGCTGATAGAAACCATGGGGCCCCGTACAGCCTACCTGATGGGGCCCCCTTCTGCCCCAACCTCAACCCCACCTATCCATCCAGCAAAAGGGCTGATATAGGTGGGAAGGGGTTAATGATGCCAAGAGGTGCCCATTACTTTGTAAACTTACAATCTTTTTTTATTTATGTGCATTATATTAAAATATGCAGCAAAGTCAGTATAACTGGCAGAAGATGCGGGGGGTAGGTCAGTAGAACAACGGACAGAGTCCCCTCCATCACAGAAGAGCCCCCTCCATCACAGCAGAGCCCCCTCCATCACAGCAGAGCCCTCTCCATCACAGCAGAGTCCCCTCCATCACAGCAGAGTCCCCTCCATCACATCAGAGCCCCTTATATCACATCAGAGCCCCTTGTATCACAGCAGAGCCCCCTCCATCACAGCAGAGTCCCCTCCATCACAGCAGAGCCCCCTCCATCACATCAGAGCCCCCTCCATCACAGCAGAGTCCCCTTATATCACAGCAGAGTCCCCTTATATCACAGCAGAGTCCCCTTATATCACAGCAGAGTCCCCTTATTTCACAGCAGAGCCCTTTGTATCACAGCAGAGCCCCCTCCATCACAGCAGAGCCCCCTCCATCACAGCAGAGTCCCCTCCAATCACAGCAGAGTCCCCTCCAATCACAGCAGAGTCCCCTCAGAGCCCCCTCCATCACAGCAGAGCCCCCACCATCACAGCAGAGTCCCCTTATATCACAGCAGAGTCCCCTTATATCACAGCAGAGTCCCCTTATATCACAGCAGAGCCCCTTATATCACAGCAGAGCCATTTGTATCACAGCAGAGTCCCCTCCATCACAGCAGAGTCCCCTCCATCACAGCAGAGTCCCCTCCATCACAGCAGAGTCCCCTCCAATCACAGCAGAGCCCCTTATATCACAGCAGAGCCCCCTCCATCACAGCAGAGCCCCCTCCATCACAGCAGAGCCCCCTCCATCACAGCAGAGTCCCCTCCATCACATCAGAGCCCCCTCCATCACATCAGAGCCCCTTGTATCACAGCAGAGCCCCCTCCATCACAGCAGAGCCCCCTCCATCACAGCAGAGCCCCCTCCATCACAGCAGAGTCCCCTCCATCACAGCAGAGTCCCCTCCATCACAGCAGAGCCCCCTCCATCACAGCAGAGCCCCTTATATCACATCAGAACACCTCTCAACATCAGTCCCCATTTCAGGTTGGTGGGGGAGGGGGCTTCTCAGGAGGTGTTAGGATCGTTTACATTACAAAACATTTCTGACTGTTCGTGTTGTGTCTGTGCTGGCAGGCCAGATGCAGTGTCAGTGGGCCTGTTTTAATCTGTGCCAACATGAGAGAACTCTCCTGCACAGCAGCATGTCTCTTACCTAAGAAGCTCCCGTCCCGGGCTGCTAATTAGACTTCTCTCCTCCAACCAATGAGAGCAGCGGAGGGGTGTGGTCTTGGGTCTGTGGAGAAGGCAATCTAGAAGCTCTGGACTGGATTACAGAGCTCAGCTGAGGTCCTGGGAGGCACAGATTCCTGGATTCTGTTTCCAGGATTTTGTAATGGAAAGATCCAGTGTGTAGTGTACAATGAGCGCAGAGAGCCACTTGTAAATTAGAAAGCGTTTTTTGGGTTTTCTCCACTGAACTGTCTTTGAAGCTGCACAGGCCCCCCCCTGCTGGCCGGGCCCGGTACAACAGGGCTGGCTGCACACCCGGACACTGGCACAGGACTGCGCTGCCCTGACTGTGGCACTGATCATCTCCTACATCCCCTTCATAGCCTGACCTGACCTTGCCTCTCTTCCATGGCCTTCATGCGCTCCTGAATTGTCAAAATTTCACAGATAAAAAAAGAATGCTTGTCGTTGTCGATCCCAGATTCACTTAATACTTTTGTTATGTCAGTGTCCATGTTGTGGGACTATGTGTGCACAGCAGGTAAGTATTTTGTGGCTGAAAATTTGACCTGTAGGTTTTTAAGGTTCGCCTGCCATTAAAGTCAATGGGGTCCACCGCAAACTTTTGGCCGAGTTCGCGGTTCGCATTCGCGAAACGTCCCGTCGGAAGTTCGTTCATCACTATTTAGAAATATAACATCAATGTCACTGCTGTAAAAAAAAAAAAAATTATAGATAGATAGTAGGGATGAGCTTCGTGTTCGAGTCGAACATACGTTCGACTCGAACATCGGCTGTTCGCCCGTTCGGCGTATTCCGAACGCTATGGGCCGTTCGCGCCAAATTCGTGTGGCGCTCACGCCCCACAATGCACTGCGATGGCGCAGTGCATTGCTGGCTCATGATTGGCCAAGCATGCACTGTGACCCCGCATGCTTGGCCAATCACAGCGCCGGCAGCGAGGAGAGCCATGATTGGCCACAGGCAGGATGCCTGTGGCCAATCATAGCTCAGGCTGTGTAGTACACGCCCCACACTATATAAGGCCACCAGCGCGGCGGCCTTGTGTAGTGTGTTGGCGTCTGTAGCAGTTAGTGGGTGTTCTGTGTACCTTCAACACAGTATACACCGATCGTTATTGACCGATTTTTCGTTCTTGCTCTTCTGTAGTGGTTGTTGTCTACGTGCCCTGACCGCAGTATACACCGCTATATTCACCTATATAGCTAGCGATATATCTATCTTTTATAATAGAGCTTGCAGTCAGTGTTAGGAGATTGTGCGTGCTGTCTGCATGCTCTGAACCCAGTATACACCGCTATATCCACCTATATAGCTAACTATCTTGCTCGTTTTAAAAAGAGCTGTCAGTCAGTGTTAGGAGATTGTGCGTGCTGTCTGCGTGCTCTGAACTCAGTATACACCGCTATATCCACCTATATAGCTAACTATCTTGCTCGTATTAAATAGAGCTTTCAGTCAGTGTTAGGAGATTGTGTGTGCTGTCTGCGTGCTCTGAACGCAGTATACACCGATACATCCACCTATATAGCTAACTATCTTGCTCGTTTTAAATAGAGCTTTCAGTCATTGTTAGGAGATTGTGCGTGCTGTCTGCGTGCTCTGAACGCAGTATACACCGCTATATCCACCTATATAGCTAACTATCTTGCTCGTTTTAAATAGAGCTTGCAGTCAGTCGGAGATTGAGCTACACTTTAAAAATGTACCAGTTGAAAATTACAAACAGATTCAACTTAACACAACAAATCTACACAGTCCCTGTCTTGTTTGCACCGCCTATATACTGCTGTTCTGAGTATATAGGGCCTGGGGGCCACACGCATTTCCTTTTTTTAATATGGGTACGGGGTTCCCCTTAATATGCGTACAAGACCCAAAGGGGCTGGTAATGGGCAGGGAGGGCTACCCATGCCATTTTTCTCAATGATTTTCAACCATATTGCAGGAACCAGATATAACATTAAAACCGCAAGCAGTTTTAAATGACGTTATTTCCGTTAAATGTCATTTTGTGCAGGGACTGTTCTAAACACGGGAAACACGTGGCACTTCACAGGCATACTACAGATACCCCCCAGGCATGATATTTAAAGGAATATTTCACTTTTTTTTTCACTTTAATTGTCATTAAAATCAGTGCTCCCGCCAAAACGGCCGTTTTTAAAACTTTTTTTTGCATTGACCCATGTTCCCTGGGGCAGGAGCCAGGTCCCCAAAGCCTTTTTAGGACAGTATCTTGCATACTAGCCGTTAAAATTAGCACTTTTAATTTCGAACGTTCGAGTCCCATAGACTTCAATGGGGTTCTAACGTTCGTACGAATTTGGGGTCTGTTCGAAAGTTCTGGTGCGAACCGAACCGGGGGGTGTTCGGCTCATCCCTAATAGATAGATAGATATAGATAGATAGAGAGAGAGAGAGAGAGATAAAATAGCGTTTGTTTTCTTAAAAAATTACAAGGCACAATATTTTTATGTCTAAAAAATATATCATCAATATTACTGCTGTAAAATTAAAATAAATTATATATATATATATATATATATATATATATATATATATAAAATAATTTCTTTTCTATTTTTTACAGCAGAGGCATTGATGAATTGACGATATATTTGTGTGTGTGTGTGTATATCTATCTATCTATCTATCTACTCTATCTATCTATCTATCTATCTATCTATATATATATATATATATATACAGAGGCGTAACTACAACCTTCAGGGCCCCGATGCAAGAAATCGTGAAGGCCCCCCCCCCACCTCTCGTCCCAGGGCCCTTTATTACGGTCCCACAGTGGCCCCTTTCCTGCCATCTTGAGCCCACCCCCACCGTGGCAGAACACCAGGGTCGCAGGTGTAACCTTTGTGACCCTGGTAGATCTGCCATTGTGTACCACCTGTATTTAGGTACTGCCATAAAATGTTATTGATTTTACTGGTATGTAAGACCTGCACTGCCAGCATTTGAAAGGCTTTTAAAAAGGATGTTACTGACAGGCTCAGTGAGTGGACCCTGAGCAGATCACCCATGACAGGAGAACCAGCATATCCATTGCTGACCCCAGGAACATGACCCGCAGTGGTGCAGGAGGAGAGCTCTGACAGCAAGTGGCTCACACTAAGGGCACTGATGGAGGATGGAAGGTCAGACTGGCAGCATTGGGTTAGCAGCAATGGGGAGTGGTGGGGGGAAAGTTGGGCAGCGGTTATCAGTACCAGCTGAGACAATGCAAGAATTTTTGGCTACACAGGTGAAGGTGCATTTTGATTTTTAAAGCCCTGCCACCCCTCTCCCCTCCACAATGCAACCCCCCACCCTCACTTCACATTCTAACCTCTTTAACATTACGCCTGTATTTGTAATGGGGTTAAACGTGTAGGACATCTCTACAAATCCACCCCCACCCAATCACCCTCTCTGCAAAAATCCTCTCGCAATTTCTAGCACAGATCCTCACCCCCAGGTCCTCCCTTCCACTACAACCCTTTCCCACCATCCTGGGTCAAACTCCCCCAGCATTAAATTCTTTCCCCCCATGCCAGCATAAGTATTCTCCCCAGTTCTGTCACAAATCCTACTACTTAAATCCCCCTTCCCAGTACAAGCCCCCCAAAACACAAATCCTCTCTACTTCTAATACAAATCCATACTTCTAAACTGTCCCGGTTTTGGTGGGACCTTCCTGAGATACAAATTAAATCCTGTGTGTTTGGACTAAGGGTCTGTTCACATCAGAATGCCTTGAGGGAAACCTGCGTTTTGGGTGTGTTTCCCACACTGCATTCAAAATGCACTGCCAAAGCGATCTGCAGTGGTTGTCAACTTAATGACTCCCCAAATGCCGGTTGCAAATGCCTGCACCAGATTGTATAACCAGCAGTACCATGCAATCCAGTTGCAGTGCGGTTTGTAAAGTAGCACATGCACAGCTCTTGGTGCAGACCAACACAATTTTAGCCTATGCAAATGAAAGGGCTGAAATCGCACAGCACCTGGAAGGCATGTGTATCGCTTAAAAATGCAGAGTGCTTTCCTCTGTGATTCGTGGTGTGAACTGGCCTCGAGTCCTGGAGTGATTACCCCAAATCTCTAGCGAGGTGCCCGGAATCCCAGAAACCATGATCGTCCCAATAGCAGACAGCCTCTCTTTGAAGGAGGAGGGAGAAAGTTGTCAGAAAAGGATACTTGCAGTGATTTGGGGGGATAAGAGAATACTGTATGTGCAAGGGGGCATTTTAGGAGCAGAGAGAACTGGTGCTGGGGGGGGGGCATTATTTTTTATTTAACCCCCCTTCTAGCACAAGTTCTGTCTGCTCCCAAAGTGCCCCCTTGCACATACAGCATCATCTTATCCCCCCAAATCACTGCAAGTATGCTTCTCTCACAACTTGAACAAATCCAAGCACACTGCCACACTAGTGCGCAGTGCACCCATTCAGTGCACATGGGATATCCACTGCACAAATCCAGTGCGCACTGCAGATTACATGGCACTCATTGAGTGCACAGTGCACAGCACTCATTCAGTGCTCACTACATGTTGCACTATACCACTCTCTTGCACACTGCACTGATCCAAAGTGCACTGTCTGTCACACAGCACACATCCAATGCATGCTGCTTGTTGCACAGCAGCAGAGGCGGCTCTAGACTTTGTGAGGCCTTAGGCAAAACTTAGGCATGAGGCCCCATTCACTCTACAGTTTGTAGAGGCCAATCTGCTGACAGCCTTAAAGTGGAATTAAACTCTCCTATCCTTTACAGCCAAGGAAGATGCTTCTGTTTGATCTACAAATACCATGGTGCTGCTCCAACAAATACCTGTCAATTCTGAAAAGGGGTCTATTTAAGGTGCCTGCAGGAAAACAGCCTGGTGTAAGACTTAAGCCAGGGCCCTTTCTCAGGCACTTACTGAAAGCCAACCAAAACAAAAAAAAATAAAAAATACAAAAATATTAATACAATACCACAATATATGTGCTAACTATAGTTGAGGCTCATACACAAACCTCCTGGGAGGTTTTAACAGTAGTAAACTTTTTTAAGGTCAGAGACTTTGAAGACAATGATACAGGAGATGGTCACAGACTGTGCGGACAATGATACAGGAGACGGTTTTATTATGGTAATGACAAGTAAACTCTTACCTGGCTAACACGGTAACAAACGTTGGAGCCACAGACAGGGTGCTGACAGACAATCACGCCACAAAGATGCAGGTGATGGTCAGACACTATGCAGACAATGATACAGGAGACGGTCAGACACTGTGCAGACAATGATACAGGAGACTGTCAGACACTGTGCAGACAATGATACAGGAGACGGTCAGACACTGTGCAGACAATGATACAGGAGACGGTCAGACACTGTGGAGACAATGATACAGGAGACGGTCAGAGACTGTGCAGACAATGATACAGGAGACGGTCAGAGACTGTGCAGACAATGATACAGGAGACGGTCAGAGACTGTGTGAGTAAGGAGAAGCGGCACAATGATGATCCCACCCAGTAGCGCCTGGTGCTCAACATTTTTGAAAATAATGAAAAAAACAAAACAAATTGCAGCCTCACTGTACCATCAAATGCAGCCACTGTGCCCCATCAAATGCAGCCTCACTGTGCCCCATCAAATGCAGCCGCCACTGTGCCCCATCAAATGCAGCCGCCACTGTGCCCCATCAAATGCAGCCGCCACTGTGCCCCATCAAATGCAGCCGCCACTGTGCCCCATCAAATGCAGCCGCCACTGTGCGGGGCGGCTATTTTGGTGCCCCTGCAAAGTGCTGCCCTAGGCCTGGGCCTTGTCGGCCTAGGCGAAGACACAGCACTGAGACAAGGTACAGACTATGAGACCGTGAGACAGACAGGGTACTGGGGACAGACCATGAGAGACAGATGGGGTACTGGGGACAGACCGTGAGAGACAGACGGGGTACTGGGGACAGACCGTGAGAGACAGACGGGGTACTGGGGACAGACCGTGAGAGACAGACAGGGTACTGGGGACAGACCATGAGAGACAGACAGGGTACTGGGGACAGACCGTGAGAGACAGACAGGGTACTGGGGACAGACCGTGAGAGACAGACGGGGTACTGGGGACAGACCGTGAGAGACAGACGGGGTACTGGGGACAGACCGTGAGAGACAGACGAGGTACTGGGGACAGACCGTGAGAGACAGACAGGGTACTGGGGACAGACCGTGAGAGACAGACAGGGTACTGGGGACAGACCGTGAGAGACAGACAGGGTACTGGGGACAGACCGTGAGAGACAGACAGGGTACTGGGGACAGACCGTGAGAGACAGACGGGGTACTGGGGACAGACCGTGAGAGACAGACGGGGTACTGGGGACAGACCGTGAGAGACAGACGGGGTACTGGGGACAGACCGTGAGAGACAGACGAGGTACTGGGGACAGACCGTGAGAGACAGACAGGGTACTGGGGACAGACCGTGAGAGACAGACAGGGTACTGGGGACAGACCGTGAGAGACAGACAGGGTACTGGGGACAGACCGTGAGAGACAGACAGGGTACTGGGGACAGACCGTGAGAGACAGACGGGGTACTGGGGACAGACCGTGAGAGACAGACGGGGTACTGGGGACAGACCGTGAGAGACAGACGGGGTACTGGGGACAGACCGTGAGAGACAGACGGGGTACTGGGGACAGACCGTGAGAGACAGACGGGGTACTGGGGACAGACCGTGAGAGACAGACAGGGTACTGGGGACAGACCGTGAGAGACAGACGGGGTACTGGGGACAGACCGTGAGAGACAGACAGGGTACTGGGGACAGACCGTGAGAGACAGACGGGGTACTGGGGACAGACCGCGAGAGACAGACGGGGTACTGGGGACAGACCGTGAGAGACAGACAGGGTACTGAGGACAGACCGTGAGAGACAGACAGGGTACTGGGGACAGACCGTGAGAGACAGACAGGGTACTGGGGACTGACCGTGAGACAGACAGGTTACTGGGGACAGACCGTGAGATAGACAGGGTACTGGGGGCAGACCGTGAGACAGACAGGGTACTGGGGGCAGACCGTGAGACAGACAGGGTACTGGGGGCAGACCGTGAGACAGACAGGGTACTGGGGGCAGACCGTGAGAGACAGATAGGGTACTGGGGGCAGACCGTGAGAGACAGATAGGGTACTGGGGGCAGACCGTGAGAGACAGACAGGGTACTGGGGGTAGACCGTGAGAGACAGACAGGGTACTGGGGGTAGACCGTGAGAGACAGACAGGGTACTGGGGGCAGACCGTGAGAGACAGACAGGGTACTGGGGGCAGACCGTGAGAGACAGACAGGGTACTGGGGACAGACCGTGAGAGACAGACAGGGTACTGGGGACAGACCGTGAGAGACAGACAGGGTACTGGGGACAGACCGTGAGAGACAGACAGGGTACTGGGGACAGACCGTGAGAGACAGACAGGGTACTGGGGACAGACCGTGAGAGACAGACAGGGTACTGGGGACAGACCGTGAGAAACAGACAGGGTACTGGGGACAGACCGTGAGAGACAGACAGGGTACTGGGGACAGACCGTGAGAGACAGACAGGGTACTGGGGACAGACCGTGAGAGACAGACAGGGTACTGGGGACAGACCGTGAGAGACAGACAGGGTACTGAGGACAGACCATGAGAGACAGACAGGGTACTGGGGACAGACCGTGAGACAGACAGGGTACTGGGGACTGACCGTGAGACAGACAGGTTACTGGGGACAGACCGTGAGATAGACAGGGTACTGGGGGCAGACCGTGAGACAGACAGGGTACTGGGGGCAGACCGTGAGAGACAGACAGGGTACTGGGGGCAGACCGTGAGAGACAGACAGGGTACTGGGGGCAGACCGTGAGAGACAGACAGGGTACTGGGGGCAGACCGTGAGAGACAGATAGGGTACTGGGGGCAGACCGTGAGAGACAGATAGGGTACTGGGGGCAGACCGTGAGAGACAGACAGGGTACTGGGGGTAGACCGTGAGAGACAGACAGGGTACTGGGGGCAGACCGTGAGAGACAGACAGGGTACTGGGGGCAGACCGTGAGAGACAGACAGGGTACTGGGGGCAGACCGTGAGAGACAGACAGGGTACTGGGGGCAGACCGTGAGAGACAGACAGGGTACTGGGGGCAGACCATGAGACAGACAGGGTACTAGGGGCAGGCAGTGAGACAGACAGGGTACTGGGCGCAGACAGTGAGAGATAGACAGGGTACTGGGGGCAGACTGTGAGACAGACAGGGTACTAGGGGCAGACAGTGAGACAGACAGGGTACTGGGGACAGACAGTGAGACAGACAGGGTACTGGGGACAGACCGTGAGACAGACAGGGTACTGGGGACAGACCGTGAGACAGACAGGGTACTGGGGACAGACCATGAGACAGACAGGGTACTGGGGGCAGACAGTGAGACAGACAGGGTACTAGGTGCAGACAGTGAGACAGACAGGGTACTGGGGGCAGACAGTGAGACAGACAGGGTACTAGGGGCAGACAGTCAGGGTACTGGGGGCAGACAGTGAGACAGACAGGGTACTGGGGGCAGACAGTGAGACAGGCAGGGTACTGGGGGCAGACAGTGAGACAGGCAGGGTACTGGGGGCAGACAGTGAGACAGGCAGGGTACTGGGGGCAGACAGTGAGACAGGCAGGGTACCGGGGGCAGACAGTGAGACAGGCAGGGTACCGGGGGCAGACAGTGAGACAGGCAGGGTACCGGGGGCAGACAGTGAGACAGGCAGGGTACTGGGGGCAGACAGTGTGAGACAGGCAGGGTACTGGGGGCAGACAGTGAGACAGGCAGGGTACTGGGGGCAGACAGTGAGACAGGCAGGGTACTGGGGGCAGACTGTGAGACAGAGACAGACCATGAGACTGTGACAGTCAGGGTACTGGCCATGAGACCATAGCAAGACCAGTTACTGTATTATGTACAGACAGCTGACAGCATGATGATGTATGTACTGTACCTGCTCCTCAGTCTTCTACACTACTAAAGGCAGCATAGGAACGAAGCCGGTGACAGGTGATGTTGTCTTTGCGCTCCCTGGCCTCATGCAGTGCAATCTGGGAGTTGTAGTCTCTGCACAGCACAGGCACCAGAGGCCGAAGTCTCTTGTCTGTGCTGTGAAGAACTACAACTCCCGCCATGCACTGGGGCCGACGACTGGGGAAAGGCTAGGAGGACAGCGCCGCAGCGGTGGAGCCTGATATTGGATGCAGCCTGACTGAGCCGAGATGATTGATGTCATCTAACTCGTCCGCGGTGGCGGAGGCTCATCAGCTCAGACAGGCGGCGCGGCGTCTATGTGCAGCACCCGCCCGCTCGCTCACCCCGCAACACACACTGACCGTTCCACTCCCGAGTCCGCACACTGTTTCCTGTCAGGCAAATTAGGCGGCCGCGGCCCGCGAGGCCCTTCTGAGGGCGAGGCCTAAGGCTATCGCCTAATTTGCCTAATTAAAGAGCCGCCTCTGCACAGCAGTACCCATCCATTGCATACTGCACTGTACCCATCCATTGCATACTGCACATTGCACTGTACCCATCTAGTGCAAACGTCACAATGCACCCAGCAAGCATCCTCCTTTGACAACTAGCTCCCTTCCCTGCAAGTACCGAGCATTCAGAGTCAGTACGAACCTTAAATCAGCATGTCCCATCCCGTTGAGTGCTGTGTCCATTCCCCCCCCCTCCCCCCTCCTTCTGTCTGTGACAGCCAAGCCGATCCTAGGCGGAGGGGGAAGTGGGTTTTAGTCTGTGTGTGAGGCAGGGTGAGGGAGAGATGCTGCTGCTATACAGAGTAATCATAGCATGGCGGACCAGAAACTTCTCACACAAGCCGGGAGCCAGTCACTGGAGCAAGTACCAGAAGTCATTACCGGCTGTGTTAGAGCTCACCATCCTTGCGGTCATTACATCATGCGCCAGACCGGAAGTTTTTCATGCTTGCCTGGGGGCCCCCCCACAGTGACAGAACACGTGGGCCCAGTCGCAAGTGCGACTGTTGCGACCCTGGTAGTTTCGCCACTGTATATATATATATATGTTTGTGTGTATGTATGTATGTATGTGTGTGTGTGTGTGTGTGTGTGTGTGTGTGTGTGTGTGTGTGTGTGTGTGTGTGTGTGTGTGTGTGTGTGTGTATATATATATATATATATATATATATATATATATATATATTTTTTTTTTTTTTTTTTTTTTTATTAACATTTATTTTTTTAGTAATTCTGAACCTAAAAAAGAAAAAAGATTACATGGCTGATATGTTTGAGAAATATAGCATCAATGTCACTGCTGTAAAAAAAAAATGTGTAGAACAAAAACGTTTAAGTATTTATTTGTGGTTAGAAAAATTGAGCAAAAAAAAAGGGAAAAATAATAGTTATGGGCAGAAGGGAAGGAGTTATTTTTGTTAAGTGATATTCTCTTACCATACAGATTTTTTTATTTTTTTTATGCAAATCATAATATTTTTCTCTAATTTGATCAGTGATAGTTAAAAAACAAACAAAAAAAAAAAACGATTGTACTGTAGATAAAAACTATACATTTATTTCTGCAATTTGTCATGCTTAAAGTGACACCAGCATTATGATTCTGGGGTAAAGCATTGCAAAGTTATTTACAAATAAAATAAAGGCTTTTTTTAATCAAATTTATTATTATTGCAATAAATAGGGGAAAAAACAAAACATGTAGAACAAAAAAAGTTTAAATATTAGTTAGAAAAACTGAACAACAATTAAAGAAATTTAATAAAGATATAAAGACAAATTGAACAAAAAAATAAGGCAAATAGCTATGGGGAGAAGGGGAAGAAGGAGTTAATTAGGGTTGATTAGGGTAAACTAAGGGTCAATAAGGGGTTTAATAGTAACACATCAGTATGCAATTTAACCAGTTTAATTCTCACGTGTACACCCCACTAGGGATGAGCTTCGAGTTCGAGTCGAACATATGTTCAACTCGAACATCGGCTGTTCGCCCGTTTGGCGAATTCCGAACAGTTATGGGCCATTCTCGCCAAATCATGTGGCGCTCACGGCCCACAATGCACTGCGATGGCGCAGTGCATTGCTGGCGCATGATTGGCCAAGCGTGCACTGTGACCCCGCATGCTTGGCCAATCACAGCGCCGGCAGCGAGGAGAGCCATGATTGGCCACAGGCAGGATGCCTGTGGCCAATCATAGCTCAGGCTGTGTAGTACACGCCCCACACTATATAAGGCCGCCAGCGCAGCGGCCTTGTGTAGTGTGTTGGCGTCTGTAGCAGTTAGTGGGTGTTCTGTTGTACCTTCAACACAGTATACACAGATCGTTATCGGCCGATTTTTCGTTCTTGCTCTTCTGTAGTGGTTGTTGTCTGCTTGCCCTGACCGCAGTATACACCGCCTGTATTCACCTATATAGCTAGCGATATATCTATCTTTTATAATAGAGCTTGCAGTCAGTGTTAGGAGCTTGTGCGTGCTGTCTGCGTGCTCTGAACCCAGTATACACCGCTATATCCACCTATATAGCAAACTATCTTGCTCGTTTTAAATAGAGCTTGCAGTCAGCGGTAGGAGCTTGTGCATGCTGTCTGCGTGCTCTGAACCCAGTATACACCGCTATATCCACCTATATAGCAAACTATCTTGCTCGTTTTAAATAGAGCTTGCAGTCAGCGGTAGGAGCTTGTGCATGCTGTCTGCGTGCTCTGAACCCAGTATACACTGCTATATCCACCTATATAACAAACTATCTTGCTCGTTTTAAATAGAGCTTGCAGTCAGTCGGTAGGAGCTTGTGCGTGCTGTCTGCGTGCTCTGAACCCAGTATACACCGCTATATCCACCTATATAACAAACTATCTTGTTCGTTTTAAATAGAGCTTGCAGTCAGCGGTAGGAGCTTGTGCGTGCTGTCTGCGTGCTCTGAACGCAGTATACACCGCTATATCCACCTATATAGCAAACTATCTTGCTCGTTTTAAATAGAGCTTGCAGTCAGCGTGTAGGAGCTTGTGCGTGCTGTCTGCGTGCTCTGAACCCAGTATACACCGCTATATCCACCTATATAGCAAACTATCTTGCTCGTTTTAAATAGAGCTTGCAGTCAGCGGTAGGAGCTTGTGCGTGCTGTCTGTGTGCTCTGAACCCAGTATACACCGCTATATCCCCCTATATAGCAAACTATCTTGCTCGTTTTAAATAGAGCTTGCAGTCAGCGGTAGGAGATGTGTGCGTGCTGTCTGCGTGCTCTGAACCCAGTGTACACCGCTATATCCACCTATATAACAAACTATCTTGCTCGTTTTAAATAGAGCTTGCAGTCAGCGGTAGGAGCTTGTGCGTGCTGTCTGCGTGCCTCTGAACCCAGTATACACCGCTATATCCACCTATATAGCAACTATCTTGCTAGTTTAAATAGAGCTTGCAGTCGGCGGTAGGAGCTGTGCGTGCTGTCTGCGTGCTCTGAACCCAGTATACACCCTATATCCACCTATATAGCTAACTATCTTGCTCGTTTTAAATAGAGCTTGGCAGTCAGCGGTAGGAGCTTGTGCGTGCTGTCTGCGTGCTCTGAACCCAGTATACACCGCTATATCCACCTATATAGCAAACTATCTTGCTCGTTTTAAATAGAGCTTGCAGTCAGCGGTAGGAGCTTGTGCGTGCTGTCTGCGTGCTCTGAACCCAGTATACACCGCTATATCCACCTATATAGCAAACTATCTTGCTAGTTTAAATAGAGCTTGCAGTCAGCGGTAGGAGCTTGTGTGTGCTGTCTGTGTGCTCTGAACCCAGTATACACCGCTATATCCACCTACATAGCTCTTCTCTATTTGAGCCATCTGCAGGAGTTAGTGGAAGTTGTGTGTGCCTCCAGCACAATATACACTACCCAATTGCTTGTTTTCCCAACTCCCTTCAGGCCATTACCATGTCTGGAAGGCCAGCAAGGAGAGGCACACAGGCGCAAGCCGATAAAAGAGGGCAAGCAGGCTCTGTATCTAGAGACAACAGTGCTGGTCGTGGACGCGGTGCATCGTCATCATCAGCACATGGCCATGGGACACGCTTGTCCTTATTTTTGGCAGCTGGACATGTTGAGCCGCAAAAACATGCCAACGACTTGGTAGAGTGGATGACCAAGCCTCTTCATCCTCCCCATCCCTCTCTCACCCAGTCTCAGGGTACTAGCAAAGCAGCTGCCAACGCATCGTCTTCCCTATTCTCCATGTCATCATCAGTGACTCCTTCCCTAGACCCACCACGCCTCCTGAGGAGTCTCCTGAACTCTTTGAGCACAGTGTTGGGTACATGCTCCAGGAGGATGCCCAGTGTTTTGTAGGCTCTTGATGGATGATACTCAACTAGAGGAAGGCAGTAATGCAGAGAGAGGGGATGCTCAAGAAGGACAGCAATCTCCACAAGCTTCAGCATACTGCCAGGTTTGCTCCAGCGATGAAGAGGAAGGGGATGATGAGGGCACTGACTCCACGTGGGTGCCTGGTAGGAGAGAGGAGGAGGAGGCACATGTCCAACGAGGCAGGATGCCCTCCGGGGGCCAGCTTAGGGGCAGCACATCGACTGAATCACACCGCAGAGCTCCGCCTGTGCAGGGCGCTGCCTCTGCGCATTATTCTAAAAGTTCTTTGGTGTGGGTCTTTTTTGAGACGAGTGCATCAGATCGCACCGCTGCTGTTTGCAACATATGTCTCAAGCGTATCTCGCGTGGCCAAAACATCAGCCGCTTGGGCACCACATGCTTGACCAGACATATGTTCACCTGCCATGCAGCTCGTTGGCAAGCGTACCTCAAAGACCCACACCAAAGAACAAAGCGGACCTCTCCTTGCCCCTCATCAGCTGGGATCTCCAACCCCACTAGACCTTCAGTCCTCTCTGAAACCTGCTCTGAGAGGAATGAAGGGGTGGAATTAGGTGTGTCACAGCCCAGTGCTTCCGGGCACTCTGCTAGCAGTACACCCACGTCCGATTAGAGCAGGCAAATGTCCCTGCCCCAGCTGCTGGACCGGCGAAAGAAGTTCACTCCCAGCCATCCACATGCCCAGCGGTTGAATGCTAGCTTGGCTAAATTGCTAGCACTTCAACTGCTGCCCTTTCAGTTGGTAGATTCGGCCTCCTTCCGTGAGTTTGTACAATGTGCGGTTCCTCAGTGGCAGGTCCCCAAACGCCACTTTTTTCTCACGGAAGGCGATTCCGGCTCTCTACCGGCATGTGGAAGGCAATGTCCTTGCCTCGCTGGACAGGGCAGTCAGCGGTAAGGTGCGTATTACCGCTGACTCATGGTCCAGCAGGCATGAACAGGGACGTTACCTGTCTTTCACGGCCCATTGGGTCACTCTTCTGGCAGCTGGGAAGGATGCAGGACAAGGTGCAGTAGTGTTGGAGGTTGTTCCGCCACCACGCCTCCAAAATGCTACTATTGGTTGTGACACACTTCTCTCCTCCACCCCCTCCTCTTCTTCTTCCTCCATGGCCTCTTCCAGTGCTCTGTCCTCAGCAGGCGTTCCAGGGGCTACACAAGTACGTAGGCATAACAATGCCATGCCGTGCTTGCGCTGGTTTGTTTGGGGGACAGGAGCCACATTGGGGCGGATGTTTTGTCAGCTCTGCAGGGGCAGGCCGAGAGGTGGTTGACACCACGCCAGCTTAAGCCAGGAATGGTGGTTTGCGACAATGGCACCAACCTCCTCTCCGCCCTCCGACAGGGACAACTGACCCATGTGCCCTGTGTGGCTCACGTCCTTAACCTGGTGGTGCAGCGGTTCTTGGGCAGGTACCCGGGCTTACAGGATGTCCTGAAGCAGGCCAGGAAAGTCTGTGTGCATTTCCGCCGATCATTTAATGCCTGTGCTCGGCTGGCTGAGCTCCAAAAGGAGTTGAACCTGCCCAAGAACCGCCTTATATGTGACATGCCCACCAGGTGGAACTCAACGTTGGCCATGATGCAGTGGCTGCACACGCAGAAGAGGGCCATCAATGAGTACCTGTGTGACTACGGCACCAGGACAGGGTCAGGGGAGCTCGGTTTTTTCTCACCATGCCAGTGGGGCATGATCAGGGATGCATGCACTGTCCCGTCACCGTTTGAGGAGGCCACAAGGATGGTGAACAGTGACAGTGCATGCATCAGTGACACTGTACCTCTTGTCCACCTCTTGGAACATACGCTGCGTGGAATAATGGACAGGGCACTTGAGGCAGAACAGAGGCAGGAAGAGGAGGACTTCCTTGCCTCTCAAGGCCCCCTTTATCCAGACAGTGTTCCTGCTGTGCCACCCATCACACAGGAAGAGGATGAGGAGGAGGAGGAGGAGGATGATTGTGTCAGCATGGAGGTGGAGGCTGGCACTCAGCATCAGCAGCAGCAGCAGTCTTGTAGAGATGATTTACAGTCCCAAGAAACCCGTGGACTTGTACGTGGCTGGGAGGAGGTAGCTGCGGATCATGTTGTCCTTAGTGACCCAGAGGACTCTGGACCGAATGCCTCAGCTAAACTACGCTGCATGGCCTCCCTGATCCTGCAAAGCCTGCGGAAGGATCCTCGTATTCTTCGGATCAAGGAGAGGGACCATTACTGGCTGGCCACTCTCCTTGATCCACGGTACAAGGGTAAGGTTGCCGACCTTATCTTGCCATCGCAGAGGGAGCAGAGGATGAGATATCTCTAGGAGGCCTTGCAGAAAGGTCTGTGCAACGCGTTCCCAGAGACTGGGAGGTTACAAACTCCTGGTCCTGGACAACATGTTGCTGAGGCATCGTTCAGAAGGAGCGGTGGAGAAGGTGGCCGTCTGACCGATGCTTTCAGACAATTTTTTAGTCCGCAGCCCCAAGGTATGATCGGTTCCAGCAACCATCGCCAGCGTCTGATATACATGGTGCAGGAATACCTAGGGGCAAGGTCAGACTTGGACACCTTTCCCACCGAAAATCCTCTGGCTTACTGGGTCTTGAGGATGGATCACTGGCCAGAGCTTGCACAGTATGCAATTGAGCTACTGGCCTGTCCTGCATCCAGCATTATTTCGGAACGCACCTTCATTGCTGCTGGTGGCTTTGTTACCGATCACAGGGTGCGCCTGTCCACCGACTCGGTTGATCGACTGACCTTCATAAAGATTAATCAGTCTTTGATCACCCACAGCTACCAAGCACCTGAAGCTGATGTAACCGAATAATTTTTTTTTAAATATCACATCCCTTCAAGACTGCCTATGCTGATGCTGAGTGACTGTCCTGTTATGTTGATTGTGTATCCTCTCTCTCCTCCGCTGATATGTTGGAAGAACATTTCTGGTTCTGGGTGATGCCATCAGCCCAATTTTTCTGCCCGTTTAACAGGGGCGTTTAATTACAATTTTTGATGCAATGCTTTGCAGCAGGGCTAATTCCTGCACTAAAACTAGAGTATATAAGAGGTTGCAGTGTGGTGGCACCAGCACCAGTGCCTAAGGCCCAATTTTTCTGCCCCTGTTTAACAGGGGCGTTTAATTTCAATTTTTAATGCAATGCTTTGCAGCAGGGCTAATTCCTGCACTAAAACTAGAGTATATGGGAGAGGTTGCAGTGTCATGGCACCAGCACCAGTGCCTAAGGCCCAATTTTTCTGCCCCTGTTTAACAGGGGCGTTTAATTAAAATTTTTGATGCAATGCTTTGCAGCAGGGCTAATTACTGCACTAAAACTAGAGTATATGGGAAAGGTTGCAGTGTCATGGCACCAGTGCCTAAGGCCCAATTTTTCTGCCCCTGTTTAACAGGGGCATTTAATTACAATTTTTGATGCAATGCTTTGCAGCAGGGCTAATTCCTGCACTAAAACTAGAGCATATGGGAGAGGATGCAGTGTGGTGGCACCAGCACCAGTGCCTAAGGCTCAATTTTTCTGCCCCTGTTTAACAGGGACATGTAATTACAATTCTTGATATAATATTTCACAGGAGGGCCCATCGAGTGCCCACCCAGAGTAACTGTGAGGATAGTGTTGTGGCACCAGCACCACAACCACCAAAGGTCAATTTTTCTACCACTGTTCAACAATGGCATGTAATTACAATTCTTGATATAATCGTTCACAGCAGGATGCTCCAGCGCCCACCAAGAGTCACTTTGAGGGCTTACAATGTTGTGGCAAAACCAACACCTTGTTCCGCTATTTCTGCAGAGCATATAGGGCAGGCCCCTACTTTCAAACATCCAATTTACAAACATCTCCTACTTGCAAACAGAAGGAGACAACAGCAAGTGAGATGAAAAAAGATGGACGACAAAACAAATTATACAGGGGTGATAACCCTTCCCTATGTTTTCCAAAAAGCTTAAAAATAGTTCTTTTGACTGGAGCTACACTTTAAAAATGTACCAGTTGAAAATTACAAACAGATTCAACTTAACACAACAAACCTACACAGTCCCTGTCTTGTTTGCACCGCCTGTATACTGCTGTTCTGAGTATATAGGGCCTGGGGGCCACACGCATTTCCTTTTTTTAATATGGGTACAGGGTTCCCCTTAATATGCGTACAAGACCCAAAGGGGCTGGTAATGGGCAGGGAGGGCTACCCATGCCATTTTTCTCAATGATTTTCAACCATATTGCAGGAACCAGATATAACATTAAAACCACAAGCAGTTTTAAATGATGTTATTTCCGTTAAATGTCATTTTGTGCAGGGACTGTTCTAAACACAGGAAACACGTGGCACTTCACAGGCATACTACAGACACCCCCCAGGCACGATATTTAAAGGAACATTTAACTTTTTTTTCACTTTAATCGTCATTAAAATCAGTGCTCCCGCCAAAACGGCCATTTTTAAAAACATTTTAGGCATTGACCCATGTCCCCTGGGGCAGGAGCCAGGTCCCCAAACCCTTTTCAGGACAGCATCTTGCATATTAGCCGTTAAAATTAGCACTTTTAATTTCGAACGTTCGAGTCCTATAGACTTCAATGGGGTTCTAAAGTTCGTACGAATTTGGGGTCCGTTCGAAAGTTCTGGTGCGAACCGAACCGGGAGGTGTTCGGCTCATCCCTACACCCCACTATAAATCACATTGATATATATATTTCTACTATGAACCTGTTTGTTTCGCAATAATATTTCCATTGATTAAAATATTTTCTTAGGGCAAACAAGGCTTTGCTTTGTTGATATTGTCTTACAAAATTATTTAAATTTTGTTTGCAAAATCGTTCTCCAATGTTTTTCAGCCTGCACCACCTCCTGGCTCTCCCCTCCTCTTCTTGCTGCTTCTATACTGAGCTGACAGAAGTAGTGATGCTGCTGTCACTACTCCTGTCAGCCTTAGGCTCCATGCACACTGAAGCTCAAAAAAGCTATTTCTGGACGCCAGATTGCTGGCAGAAAACGCTGGTTGAAAAACCTGCTTTTAACAGCGTTTTATACTAGCGTTAATGAGCGTTAATGAGCGTTTTACAGCGTTAGCGTTAATGGGCGTTTTTTATAAAAATACACAGAGGACACTCCAAAAATCCCACAATGCATTGAAAAATAGAATGCCGAACACTAATGCACGAGCGTTAATGAGCGTTAATGAGCGTTAATGAGCGTTAATGAGCGTTTGCCGTTTTTTGCCACTGAAAAACGGCACTTTGAACGCGAATTTCTGGCGTTCAGAAAAAAGCCCATAAACTCCACTGCTCATTAAAGCTGAAAAACGTCCATGTGTGCATGGACACATAGGCTAACATAGAGTGGAGTTTATGGGCTTTTACAAAAAACGCCCAAACGCCAATAAACTGCAGTTTATCAGCTTCAGTGTGCATGGAGCCTTATAGTAAAAGGTACTTTCAGCACCCCCCCATCCCTACAATACACACTGCGCCCAGGGCAGTCGCTTCTTCTGCCCAACCCATGTCCCGGTCCTGAGGGCAGCTCTTGTTATGCCGCGTACACACGACAGGACTTAAGTCCGGCAGACTTTCGACGGAGTTCTGACGGAGTTCTGACAGAGTTCTGACGGACTTTCCGAATGAACGGACTTGGCCACACACAATCACACCAAAGTCCGACGGATTCGATGACGTATGACTGGACTAGAATAAGGAAGTTCATAGCCAGTAGCCAATAGCTGCCCTAGCGTCGGTTTTAGTCCGTCAGACTAGCACACACACGAGCGGATTTCTGGGTCCGGCAGAGTTCTGGCGGAAAAATTTGAAGCATGTTCCATTTCTAAAGTCTGTCAGACTTTTGCGAATAGAAAATCCGTTGCAGCCCACACACGATCGAATAGTCTGCCAGAATCATTCCGTCAGACTTTGGATGTTGAAAAGTCCGGTCGTGTGTACTGGGTTTCCGGTCTGCAGTGGTCAGGATCTACCAAAAGTGGTCCAAGGATGAAAACTGCCAACAGGGTCATGGGTGGCCAAGGCTCATTTATGTACGTGGGGAGCAAATGCTGGCCCGTAGTGTCCGATCCAATAGAAGATCTACTGGAGCTTAAATTTCTGAAAACTTTAATGCCAGATCTGTCAGAAGAAAAGAGCATCAGAGTTTGTTGGGGCTGCAGACCGGTCAGGGTGCCCATACTGACCCGTGTCCACGGCCAAAAGCTCCTACAATGGACATCAGAACGGGACCACAGAGCATTGGAACAAGGTGGCCAAGTCTGATGAATTCAAGAATGGTTTGAGGAACACAACTGAGAGTTTGAGATCTTGACTTGGCTTCTAAATTCTTCAGATTTCATTCCAATCGATCATCTGTGGGATGTGCTGATTAGAGCAGAGATTGCAAGCCAGGCCTTCTCATCCAACATCAGTGCCTGACCTCACAATTGCGATTCTGGAAGAATGGTCAAACATTCCCATAGACACACTCCTAAACCTTGTGGACAACTTTCCCAGAAGATGTTATAGCTACAAAGGGTGGGCCAACTCAATATTGAACCCTATGGACTAAGACTGGGATGCCATTAAATTTCATGTGTGTGTAAAGGCAGGTGTCACAATACTTTTGGTTATACATGTATTTATATATACTGTATATTACTGTTTCGTATATGTCCCAGGGACCATATGGGTGTGATCTCTGAACTGAAACTGACATTGAAGGTCTTGGAGAGAGATGTAAAGTTCTCCCAGCATAGTTAGTGCTGAATTCTGTAAATCATGAAGAGTTAAGCGTTGGCCTCCTTCCAGGCATTGGCCCAGATGACAGGGTGTGGTCCCTTCACAGCTTGTGCCATTACCAGGACAGTGGGGCCGGGATCAGCCGGGATTCGGAGTGGAAAACACATAAAATGTATTTGATTAGTGATATTTCACCGAACGATGTGCTTTTCCCTGTAATTGGTTTCTAGATATTGTACAGAGCAGAAGGTGAACCTGCCTTCTCGAAATCTGGCTTCAAGCATTCCCTTCAGTTGTACCCTGAATGAGCATACAGGACAGAAGAAATGGTGCTCTGCAGAGACCATACAGAACAGATACCGAGAATTACACCTGGCATACAGGACAGGGGAAGTGGTACTGTGCAGAGTCCATACATACATAATAAGAACAGATACCGAGAATTACACCCGGCAAACAGGACAAGAGAAGTAGTACTGTGCAGAGTCCATACAAACAGACTAAAACAGACACTGAGAATTACACCCGGCATACAGGACAAGGGAACTGTGCAGACTCCATAAATACAGAACAAGAAGCGAGAAACTGAGAATTACACCCAGAATACAGGAGAAGTAGTACTAGGCACAGTCAATACATACAGCATAAGAACCGATACCGAGAATTACACCCAGCATACAGGACAAGAGAAGTGATACTGTGCAGAGTCCATACATACAGAATATGAACAGATACCGGGAATTACACCCAGCTTACAGGACAGGAGAAGTGGTACTGTGCAGAGTCCATACATACAGAATGAGAACAGATAACGAGAAATTACACCCAGCCATACAGGACAAGAGAAGTTGTACTGTGCAGAGTCCCATACATACAGAATAAACTACAGATACATGAGAATTACACCCGGCAATACAGGACAAGAGAAGGGTGCAGAGTTCATACATACAGACTGAGAACAGATACTGAGAGTTACATCTGGCATACAGGACAAGAGAAGTAGTACTGTGCAGAGTCCATACATACAGAATAAGAACAGATACAGAGAATTACACCTGGCAAACAGGACAAGAGAAGTAGTACTGTGCAGAGTCCATACAAACAGACTAAAAAAAAGACACTGAGAATTACACCCGGCATACAGGACAAGAGAACTGTGCAGACTCCATAAATACAGAACAAGAACTGATACTGAGAATTACACCCAGAATACAGGACAGGAGAAGTAGTACTAGGCACAGTCAATACATACAGCATAAGAACCGATACCGAGAATTACACCCAGCATACAGGACAAGAGAAGTGATACTGTGCAGAGTCCATACATACAGAATAAGAACAGATACTAAGAATTACACCCAGCATACAGGACAAGAGAAGTAGTACTGTTCAGAGTCCTTACATACAGAATATGAATAGACACCAAGAATTACACCCAGCCTACAGGACAAGAGAAGTGGTACTGTGCAGAGTCCATACATACAGAAAAAGAACAGATACAGAGAATTACACCCAGCAAACAGGACAAGAGAAGTAGTACTGTGCAGAGTCCATACAGTGGTGTGAAAAAGTGTTTGCCCCCTTCCTCATTTCCTGTTCCTTTGCATGTTTGTCACACTTAAGTGTTTCGGAACATCAAACCAATTTAAACAATAGTCAAGGACAACACAAGTAAACACAAAATGCAATTTGTAAATGAAGGTGTTTATTATTAAAGGTGAAAAAAAATCCAAACCATCATGGCCCTGTGTAAAAAAGTGATTGCCCCCCTTGTTAAAACATACTATAACTGTGGTTGTCCACACCTGAGTTCAATTTCTCTAGCCACACCCAGGCCTGATTATTGCCACACCTGTTCACAATCAAGGCATCACTTAAAGCGGAGGTCCACCCTAAAATACACTCCCAGGGCTATGTGATCCCCCCTTCCCTAAACGCTTGGTAACCCCCTTACCTTCCAGCTGTCTTCTTTAGTTTTTTTTCTATTTGAAATTTCCTTCCACAGTGAATTCCGGAACGGGGAAGAGCCGATGCGGAAAGGGGGCGGGGCTTAATCGGCAGGTCACTCGTTCCGGTCTGCCGCATGGGCTCCTGGGACCTTTTTTTTTTTTCCCAGGAGTCTGTGGTGTGCATAGACTCGAGATCTCGCGTGAGGCAGAGAAGGGAAGTGACGTCATCACGACACCCACGTTCAGAGGGCGGTTCACAAACCGCCATTTGAATCGTGGGCAAAAGGTAATACTGACCAGTACACCTGATCAGTATTACCTGTGCACACCTGAGCGCAACACGAGGACCACGAGGACCACGAGGAGGACGAGCAGGACGAGGACCACGCGGAGGACGAGGACCCAGCTTTCCTAACATAGAAACCAACACTTGATCTGCTATTTCAAGGTAAGTTTAACTATTTATATTTTCATACTATACAATCATGTTAAATGTATAACATTTCCTATATCTTCCAATTTTTATTTTTTTTTTTTTGGCCGTTTTTTTTATTTATTTATTTATTTATTTATTTATTTTTTGTGAATGGATGTATCTATTTTTTTTATGGTCTGTATCCATTTTTAATAAAAGATATACAGATTGTTAAATAATTTTCATAATAAAAGGTATTATTTTTCCTGTCTTTATATATATATATATATATATATATATATATATATGTATATGTTTTTTTTATATTAGTTTTCATTAGTCTTTTATTTTTATTTTTTTAAATTTTATCTTATATTTTCTCTTTTGGCTGTGTATTTTTTTAAATGTGTGTGGGGGCTTTTTTTTTTTTTTTTTTTTTAATTTTTTTTCTTTTTTTTCTTTTTTTTTTTTTTTTGG